>NC_092224.1:88476283-88518783 GCF_036320965.1 Panulirus ornatus
TATATATATATATATATATATATATATATATATATATATATATATATATATATGCTTCACGCCCCAGGAGTCCCTTCCACATTTATGAAGCTCCCGCAGCGCTCAGGAAGCCGGCCACTTCCACCTGGCGGGACCAAGGATCATAAAGTGTAGTGATGTCGTGTCCACGTCTAGGTGAGGATAGTCTAGTGCAATTAAGCAGTAAGTGTTCGGCATCTTCTCCGTGGTAGTTGCATCAAGGTCATGAAGGGTCAGTGTCGTAGTGATGAGCGGTGTCCGGAGCGTACACGGGAGTTTGTGACTCGTATGTGTCTGGGGAGTGTGGTGTCTGATGGACTCGCGTGTCTGGCGGGTTGGAGTTTAGGAGTGAGTTGAGGGGGCGGTTGTTTTGAGCCTGTCGTGTCTTTTCGGTGTGCATGATCTTTTTCAGTTATATTTGTCGGAGGTTGGTGGGAATGTGGGTATCTTAGTAGGGGGTTTTTACTTCTACCTGCGGTGGGTGGTTCATTACAGATCGGTCCGGGTGGGAGGCGTCTCAGCGCGCTGCATAGAGGCAAGTGTCAAACATGTAGAGGTGGGACTGTGCTGGGAGGATCATTGTGCAGGGGTTAAATGTGGTTGTTGTGAGGGCAGCCACTGTTGGTTCTAACTGTTTTTCCTTACTTGCGTGTGGTTTGCAGACCTGTTTCATAACGTGTGCCTGTACATATATATATATATATATATATATATATATATATATATATATATATATATAGAAACACCACTAGGAATAGGAAACACGAGAATCCTGAGCGCTTTCGTGCATCTGCGGTCAGGATTCTCGTGTTTCCTTTTCTTAGTGGGTTTTTTTTTCTACATTTATTAAGTCATGTGTTTGTTGTGACTTTTGGATGTTGACAAGAGCAGCTAGTGATATGTCTCATCACAGCATGGTGGAGGTGAGAGCTAAGGTGTGTAGCGGCTATAGGAAAGGAGGGAGAAAATATGGGTGGGAAGAGGGTTGTGACAGATGGAAGGTAAACGACACTGAGGAAGTGGCTGAGCAGTGAGAGGTATTTAGAGAAGTAGTGCTTACACGTGCGAGAGAAGTGCTATGTGGCATGCTTAAGGGTGGATGTGGGCATGTGAGAAGGGAGAGGCAGTGAGTGGTGAGACAGGGAAGATAAGTTGTCTGTGAAAGAGAAAAGAGAGGTGTATGGGCGTTATCTGCAAGGAAGGAGTGCGAGTGACTGGGAGGTGTAAAAGAGGAAGAGGCAGGTAGTCAAGAAGAAGATGCAGGGACTGAAAAAAAGAGCAAATGAGAGTAGGGGTGAGCGAGTACCGGCACACTTTTGAGAAAGTAAGAAAATGTTTTAGTAAAAGGTGATTAGCGTGGGAAGAACAAGAGAACAAAGAGAAGCATCAGTGTCGGAAACAGAGAAAGCTTTGATAACTGGCAAAGTAGAGGTAAAGAGATGAAATGAGGATTTTGAAGGACTGCTCATTGCGCAACATGAGAGGGTGGTAGATGTGGGGGTATGTGAAGTGAAAGCGTCATGGTTTGTAGTTTGGTGAAAGGAGGTGGTGAATGCTTTGTGCATGATGCTGGGCGGCAAAGCGGCTGGAGTGCATGGGACTGTGGTTGAATATCTCAAGAAAAGGAAAGACTGTGTCTTTGATTGGTTAGCTATGATTTGGAGAACATGTATGGCTTAAGGTGAAGCCGCTGTCTAAGTTTGGGAGAGCGTGTGAAAGACGAAAATTGAGTGTAAGTGCGAATAAAAGCAAGGCTATTAAGTTTAGCTGTGAAGAAAAAACAAGTTGGTTCCGTTGTGAGTTCTAGTGGAGAGAGAGACTGGTGAATATGGAGGGTTTCAGCTATCTGGGAGTGGCCAAAGCAACAGATGGAACCATGAGAGCTGCAGCAAGCCACAGAGTGGGTGAAAGGGAAAAAGAACTTTGAGCGCATTAAAAAATGTTTGAGAAGAGAGGTCAGTGTTACTGTAGGCAAAGATGAGTGCGTCTGATGGCATACCAACCCCGACGGTGTGGTAAGGATACGAAGCACCTGCTTTAATGAAAAAAATAAAATAAAAGCAGAAACAAAAACGTAAGAGGGATGATGTCTTGGTAATGAACTATTTGAGGACTATATGTGGGGTGTGAGTGTTGATCGAATAAGATATGATACGTCAAGAGAGAGACAGAGAGAGAGGTGTGGTAGTAAGAAGGGTATGAATAAGAGGGATGAAGAGGATGTTCTGAAATGGTTCGGACATACTAAAAGCATCAGCGAGGAGGGGCTGACTAAATGGGTGTAAGTGTTTGAAGCAGGGGAGGGGGATGAGAAGGAGGAGGGTGATACCATGGAGGTGGTGGTGAGAGATGCTCTGAGTGACCAGGGCCGTGAACATGCAAGAGGGTGTGAGGCACGCATGGGATAGAGTAGATGGGAGCGAGTTTGTATGCATGGTGGCCACGTGCTGTCGACGGGGTGTGGAGAGGGTGTCTCTGGTTTCACTGTGCTACATACACCCCGCTGGAGCGTGAAAGTGAGCCAATGACACAAAGTTCTTCGTCTTTCCCTTGGCGCTACCTCCCTAACGCGGGCAACAGCGAGCAAGTGTAAGGTACATCATAACTATCATCATTCCGATGACTCGGAGGATATCACCCAGCACAATAACCATCGCCGTCTCGACAACATCCAACGTATATCCCAGAAGACATCACGGGATATCATGTCCCGGGGGCGTTGACGATGTTCACTCGAAGTCTTGTCTTCGACAGGAAGACGGCGCTGCTGCTGCATCCTCAGACCCATAAAACAATTAGACTCAAATGCTAACCAACACTACGAGACACTAATTACCGAATTACCATAAACCACCAACGAGGACGATGACAGGCAGAGACCCCCTCACCACCACCACCACCCCCCACCCCTTCTCTTCCCTCACCTCTCTCTCTCTCTCTCTCTCTCACTCACTCACCGACGTTATCTCGTTAATAACAAACTTAACAACGGCCATTAATAACGCAAAGCCCTTCGGATGCGCAACGAAGGCGGTGATAAATGAAGCCAAATGGCCGCAAGATAATGACAAGAAGACGCTGTTTTGGTTAATGGCAGCGGGTGGGTGGCAGGCAAGCAAGCAAGCACCTGGTTGGTGGCGGAGCCTCGCTCTTTGAGTACGTTCTTAACCAGTGATAAACACTGACCAATCCCCTGCCAGGATTTTCCTCCAAGTGGGACAGGCGGTCGGTCGGCAGTTCAGCCGGGGATACACACACACACACACACACACACGTACGCCAGTCGCACTCAACCCGTCTAGTTCCAGAGTGGCGTTCGTTATGTACAAGAAAGTGAGGTGCATGAGCCGTGCGTGGCCACACTCTCGCAACGTACTTACACATGCTCGCGAGGGAACTCCGGGGAGAGAGGGGAGAAGAAGAAGGGGGTGAAAACGACGCTTCCATCACTGGATGATCATCTGCCTTTACCCCCCCCCTTTCCCCTTTCCCCTTACCCCTTCCCCTTTCTCCCTTCCCCTTCGTCAGGAGGTCTCGTAATACCCCCCTGAGCGACAGGAAGTTCATTCATCAATCTAATCAGGAGATCTTCACCACCGCTGGGAATATCAAACACTCGTGGACATAACTCTTGTGTGAACACATGGACCGCCATGAATCATATCTTATGCGCTCCATGACATTAATGGACCTTCTGTTCTCCTTCGCGCGCGCGCATGTGTGTGTGTGTGTGTGTGTGTGTGTGTGTGTGTGTGTAAGTGAAAGCAGGAGGCCATTTTCACAAACGGCGATTACTGATACAATGTCCATGGTACAACCCTCGTTATAATCATGTTGATAAAGTGTTGCAGCTACGTATCTATATCTATTACAGGCGCCAATTATCATAATTTTGGGGTGTTTCAATTGCTATTTCATAGATATATATCCTCCCCCTCTCCTCCCTCCCCTCGTTTTCTATTCCAGAGAGATCTCCCTTCTCTTCGATGAAAGGCCCAGGATAATTTAGAGCATAATTTCCCAAAGTACTTGATAAGAAATAACATGTGTCTTTATGCTTCACTGTCGTGTAGTGGCACGTGAAGCGGGAGGTGGCTCCATGAGCAACAGCTTAACCGTAATCTATCGACAGAAATACCTTAACATTCAACGTTAAATTCCCTAATTAAGATAACGTAATTCTTATCAGATTATTTGATTGCCCGGCAATGCAATACTTTACTCGAAAATTTCTTCGTAATTTCACGATCGCAAATGATTATTTCCAGAATGGTATGTTTTGTCTAAAGACTGACAAAACAATGATAAAATATTCTCTTTATATATATATATATATATATATATATATATATATATATATATATATATATATATATATATATATATATATATTCCTATGAGTCCACGGGGAAAATGAAACACGATAAGTTCCCAAGTGCACTTTCGTGTAATAATCATATCATCAGGGGAGACACAAGAGAGAAATATAAGTCAGTTGATATACATCGAAGAGACGAAGCTAGGACGCCATTTGATAAACATGCGATTGTCTTGGACAATGGCGGCCTCACATGTCTTTTCCCTTAAAGACTCGACAACCATAGCGTCTGGGCCACTGAACCTGAGTAATGTACTTCCCCGTCCAAGAGTTCTTGTGGTGCGGCAAGTAGAAACATACAACGGAGGATTTGGCGGTAAAGCAGCGAGTGTATGTATCACCGTATACCCACAGCAACCTCTACATCTCCAAACTGTGACGTTACACGGCTTTAAGATCTGTCTTTCAACCACCAGTGATCTCCTCTGTTTCGCCCACTGCTCGTCTAACTTTACAAACTCCGTAAATATCTCTGTCTACATGTTTGCCACGAGGCAATGACATCCTCTTACTCTCAATTTGAGAACCTCTACACTTCAGCGTATCGCACACGGAATAGTTGATTTCCTCCAGTGCAAACGGTAAGGGGGACTGATGTCCTCATATTTTCCATGCTTAATGGTCTGTTGCAAACTGTTTCCTACCTTGCCTATATTCCACACCATCCTGGCCACTCTCCCAACACACAAGATCTGTTCTTCACGCTAATCATCACCCCATAAGTACACAAACTGTGCTCCTCCCTGTAATCTCTTTTCGTGTTGTCTTAAAGCACTTCTCTATCTGAACGCAAAGCAACATGACACACCACCTCGTGTGTGCCTCTGAATTCGCACCCGAGCTTGCTCGCCTGTTCCACTTCTGCTTCAAAACCTTGACTTTTCCATCTTGAAAACATACGCTGGTACAGCCTATCGTAAACAAAGGTAACCGTTCTACCGCATCCAACTATCCACCTGTTGCTCTCTCCTCTTCTGCCTCCAAAGCCTTCCGAATCTCTCTCAACGTCCACTTCCCTGAAGATCTTGAATTACACAATCTATTATTCCCCTGTCGTCAGTATGGCTCTCGCGGAGCGTGATCCACCGATGGTATCCTCTCATGAAGCCTTACGAATATCTGAAATATCTGAAAGACTTTATGAAATATCTGAAAGACTTTATGAGAGTTCTGTGTCGTAGCCTTCAATACTTCGAAAGATACTGGCAGGGTATGGGATCAGGATCTGATCTCCCATTTCCAGCTTTTGGCCTTCTTCCCTCACTAATTTCCTCTGGCCGATCTATCAATGTCATTTTCAACGGATCAAACTCTCTTTCCCTCCTTCCCTGTCAACGGTGGTGTCCCTCAGGGTGCTGTCCTGCCACCCTCGGTCTTCTTCCCTCCATCGATGATTTCTTTTCTTCAGGTGATGAATGCACTGAACGTACTCACGGCTCGTTGCTGCACTCCACCACTCTCGAATCTTTTCCATCCTCACTCGCTCGAGGTATATCTATCTAAACCCCCTCACAATTGCTTCAATCATCTCAGAATTGGACGCGATTTCCCATTGGAATAACCGCGACCTAGTCACGTTTAATACCTTTAAAACTCGGTTTCTGCCAATCTCTCAAAACAGTTCACAATTTTCCCGTCTTCTTTGATGGCTCTGCAACTCCACCACTCACCACAGTAAACACAGCAAACTGTTAACATCCAATCAATCTATTAAACCCCACATTACACGGACAGCCAAGTCTGCCTCTAAGAAACTGGGGTCCTGCTTACATGCAGTAAAAATCTTCTCTTCTTAACTGTTGCCTAGTTTATACGACGGAGTGATTCATCCTTGGGCAGTGCTATTATCACACATGGAGAAGTTTTAACTCTCTGTACGCATCAGAGTCGAATCAAATGAAGTTCGACTTTTCAGCTCTCCCATAAGATTCAAGCCACTGACCTCACAGTTGATTCTATTACCCTTTTCTGTAGATATTCCTCTTATTCCTGCTCCGAAGACATGGCTGCTTGTATGCCTCCACTAATACCAAGACTACATCATACTCGGCAAGCGACTGCGTCACACTATTACTGTGAAGCTGTTGGGAACTGAAGGGTGGTAAGACGTTGCGATGTCAGTTTCTTTCGCTACACCGCTAAGCTTTGGAACTCTTTACCATTCCATGCCTTTCCTAGCACTTACGATCTACACCTTTTGAAGAGGCAGATAATCCGTTATCTTCATGATTCTTATATTACTCCAATCTTTAGTTTTCTATCTGCTTAAACTCTCTCCAAATTTCGCTGAGGACTTCAGTTCGTGACTGAGGCCTTCGCTAAGACGATAAACAGACGGATGAATGAACAGATGAAACTATAGATGAATCGACCACTGTGGGGTCACTCGCTGGGACAACGATGCTAGTAAGGTGCCTGTATCATGAGCGGGCACTCGCTGGATACTGATGGTAATCACACGAAGGAACTAACTGTATCCATTTTCCACGGTATCCTCTTTCTTTTTACCTTCTCGCCATATGTGGCTAATGTCCCCGTCTCTGTTGCGAATTGTGTTGTTGTGTACCTTGACACCGCCACTCATGAAAGGTAAATTACGTCTGGCCCCTACTTGGGGATTCAGGACGTGTGGAGCTCGCTGAATCCAATTACAAGCAATCCTGGGTTACACCTTCTAAATAAACTGTGGCTACAGGCGATGATATATATACATGTATATATATTCTACCAGGTGTGAGAGTGTTCGGTGTTGGGGGTAGTGGGTGGCTAACCACACAGAGCCTTCGGACTGTTTCGGACACAGGAATACGGTTATAGGGACAATCATACCGTGTACATCTGATGAACTACAGCGTGAGGAAATAGAAAAACATGATCTACACCGAGTGAGAATCATCAGAAGTGTGTAAATAAGTATGTCAGGACTGATGTCGCCGTATGTTATTTTTTCCATTTATTTCTGTTCCATCCTCACGTCTTGTTTCATTTCTATTGTCTTAATATTTGTAAACACACACACACACACACACACACACACACACGTGTGTGTGTCTGTGGCCGTGGAAGAGATGAGAGACAGGGCTTGAAGAAGATGAAAGATAATATAACCACTACTACAACGTGTCGCTGCTGCTACTGCTGCTGTACTGTTACTACTACTGCCGCTGCTGCTATTGTACTGCTGCTGCTGTACTGCTCCTGCTGCTGTACTGCTGTTGTACTGCTGCTGCTGTACTGCTCCTGCTGCTGTACTGCTGTTGTACTGCTGCGGCTGTACTGCTGCTGCTGCTGTGCTGCTACTATACTGCTACTGCTGTTTCTATTACTGCAGTTGCTATATTACTGCTGCTGACAAGTGACACTGCTCCTGCTGGTGCTGGCCTGTAGATACGAATGATATCCCATGCGCTCGTTTTAGCTTCAGCTTCCTCGACCAGAAAACGTCAGAGTGGGGAAGGTTCTCTGTATCATGATGAAACGGAGTATGAGTCTGCTGGCTGAGAAGGAGGAGGAGGCGAGGTGGAAGAGTTACATGAAGTTTTACACAGATACACACACACACACACACACACACACACACACACACCACACAGGCCCAAGGACCAAGCGAGTTGGTCTGGCCTTAACACTACTTCAAAAAAAACATCCGATCCCCTTCCAACCAGCAGGAGAAATGAATACCAAAGTAGAGGCTCTCTCCCTGCCCTCCAACCCCACCCACCAACACGCCGGACGGACAACAGGTCGACAAAAAAATACCTCGCGGAATTAATGAGCCTGAAGGCAATCTTTATAGGGAAGTTCATCAGGCAAAGCGAGCATGAATGTGCCATACGTCCCATCACCAACGACACGTATCAGAGAGTGAGGAGGCAGTAGAGAGGGAAGGAGGGAGGCTGGGTCTTTGAGGAAGACTGATGAATGTTGGAGGGAGGCTGGGTCTTGGAGGGGTGAGGAGTCGTCACTCTCAGAGACACTGCTATGGGAGGCGTGTCCAGGCGGGTAAAGTGGGGGCGTCTAACACCGTGGCCACGCTCACAGCAGGACCACCTCCTGCAAGGCAGAGGGCAAGGAGGAGAGGGATGGAGGGAGGGAGGGAGGGAAAGGACGCGGGTGGGGGAACGACGACAGGCGGTTGGGGGCGAGGAGAGGGGTGCTAGGAAGGAGAGGAAGGAGGAGGAGTCGAGTTAGAAAGGAGGAGAGAGGATGACAAGGCCAGGACAGGAAGAGGTGGTGACTAAGACAAAGGAGTGGTGGCGCTGGTGGAAATGATCGTCAACAAATAAGAACAGTAGCTGTATTTTATCTTGGAGCAAATGATTTCCTTCTGTCGAGCAAACACCTGGATACTGGAAGCTTGTGACCAGACTGTGAGACCGTGTCAAGACACTCAACACCACAGGATACTTCTGCTCGAACAGAAATAAATTAACAAATGAATTTCATATATATATATATATATATATATATATATATATATATATATATATATATATATATATATATATATATATATATACAAAGCTTAAGCATTCAGTCACGGACAAATGTTCACATCAAGGTAGGGACTTGACTGAAATATATAAAAGGTTAATGAACGTATTTGGTTATCTCTTGGAGAAAGAAAATCGTTGACATATTGGAGGAAAGAGTGTAAGGGACAGGACAGAACCTTGAGGGACACCGCTGTTGCTAGGGAAAGGGGAAGAGGCTGATCCATTAACAGCTACGGAGATAGATCGGCCAGAGAGGAAGCTAGATATGAGGGAACAGGGTGAGGGAGGTAAGCCAAAAGAGGGGGATTAGCTTGGAGACGAGACTCGCTGCTGTCAGAAGATAGTAAGACACAAAAGAATATCACAAGTGGATCTTGCCTCACGAAAGCCAATACTGACTGATGACCAGAGAGAACATGATGACATGCAAAATGTTTGAGGATATGGGAGTTGAGGAGCAACTGCAAGACTTGGGCAATGGAAAAATTCAAAGAAGTAGGACGAATGCTGAAGGAGTTAGAAAGGTCACCCTTCATTCGGATGGGATATAGAAATAGAAATAAATGTATACTTTCTTCATACATATTCGCCATTTCCTGCGTTGGCTGAGCCTGAGAGGGTAAAATCCTCACTTGGTCCCCTTCTCTGTTTCTTCTTTTGGAAGAATATACCAGGAGGGGAGAATTTCCAGCCCCCCGCTCCCACCCTTTTTAGTCGTCTTCTACGACAGGTGGGAAGCATTCTTTCTCCCCATCCCCATGGGGATATATATATATATATATATATATATATATATATATATATATATATATATATATATATATATATATATATATATATGTAAAATCATCCCACGACCATTTTTCCATCGGGTCTCGCACTTTTAAGCCTGAGTTACACTCTGTGTCAGGGGCGAGATGGGGGTTCCTATGAAACGGACGCTCTCTGACGAGAGTGTAATGCTACTCCGACATCCGATGATGATACACACACATAAGTGGACTAAGATGGATACACACCACAGCACAAACTACCCGGCGACGTCCCAGTAACAAGATGCGAGACGTAATGAACAGGAGCCACGGTCTGTCACAGCGTGACGTGTTACGAGCGGCGCGCATAACCAAGTCATGCCCCTGAATAGCATAATGGCCAGTAAATGGAATTATGAAAGCGTTAACAAACGACGAGACGTGTTTAGATTGACGTGGGCGAGCGAGGTGATAAATGCCGAGGAGGTGGAGTCGTGGGCCTGACGGGTGGGTGTCTGTCGGTGGCTTTGTTGGTTCATACCTCAACGTGCATCTTCCTTACACCAAGGCTCAGTGAAGGATGACATGGTCGCACCAAGCTCAGTGAAGGATGACATGGTCGCACCAAGGCTCAGTGAAGGATGACATGGTCGCACCAAGGCTCAGTGAAGGATGACATGGTCGCACCAAGGCTCAGTGAAGGATGACATGGTCGCACCAAGGCTCAGTGAAGGATGACATGGTCGCACCAAGCTCAGTGAAGGATGACATGGTCGCACCAAGGCTCAGTGAAGGATGACATGGTCGCACCAAGCTCAGTGAAGGATGACATGGTCGCACCAAGGCTCAGTGAAGGATGACATGGTCGCACCAAGGCTCAGTGAAGGATGACATGGTCGCACCAAGGCTCAGTGAAGGATGACATGGTCGCACCAAGGCTCAGTGAAGGATGACATGGTCGCACCAAGGCTCAGTGAAGGATGACATGGTCGCACCAAGGCTCAGTGAAGGATGACATGGTCGCACCAAGGCTCAGTGAAGGATGACATGGTCGCACCAAGGCTCAGTGAAGGATGACATGGTCGCACCAAGGCTCAGTGAAGGATGACATGGTCGCACCAAGGCTCAGTGAAGGATGACATGGTCGCACCAAGGCTCAGTGAAGGATGACATGGTCGCACCAAGGCTCAGTGAAGGATGACATGGTCGCACCAAGGCTCAGTGAAGGATGACATGGTCGCACCAAGGCTCAGTGAAGGATGACATGGTCGCACCAAGGCTCAGTGAAGGATGACATGGTCGCACCAAGGCTCAGTGAAGGATGACATGGTCGCACCAAGCTCAGTGAAGGATGACATGGTCGCACCAAGGCTCAGTGAAGGATGACATGGTCGCACCAAGGCTCAGTGAAGGATGACATGGTCGCACCAAGGCTCAGTGAAGGATGACATGGTCGCACCAAGGCTCAGTGAAGGATGACATGGTCGCACCAAGGCTCAGTGAAGGATGACATGGTCGCACCAAGGCTCAGTGAAGGATGACATGGTCGCACCAAGGCTCAGTGAAGGATGACATGGTCGCACCAAGGCTCAGTGAAGGATGACATGGTCGCACCAAGCTCAGTGAAGGATGACATGGTCGCACCAAGCTCAGTGAAGGATGACATGGTCGCACCAAGGCTCAGTGAAGGATGACATGGTCGCACCAAGGCTCAGTGAAGGATGACATGGTCGCACCAAGGCTCAGTGAAGGATGACATGGTCGCACCAAGGCTCAGTGAAGGATGACATGGTCGCACCAAGGCTCAGTGAAGGATGACATGGTCGCACCAAGGCTCAGTGAAGGATGACATGGTCGCACCAAGGCTCAGTGAAGGATGACATGGTCGCACCAAGCTCAGTGAAGGATGACATGGTCGCACCAAGGCTCAGTGAAGGATGACATGGTCGCACCAAGGCTCAGTGAAGGATGACATGGTCGCACCAAGGCTCAGTGAAGGATGACATGGTCGCACCAAGGCTCAGTGAAGGATGACATGGTCGCACCAAGGCTCAGTGAAGGATGACATGGTCGCACCAAGCTCAGTGAAGGATGACATGGTCGCACCAAGGCTCAGTGAAGGATGACATGGTCGCACCAAGGCTCAGTGAAGGATGACATGGTCGCACCAAGGCTCAGTGAAGGATGACATGGTCGCACCAAGGCTCAGTGAAGGATGACATGGTCGCACCAAGGCTCAGTGAAGGATGACATGGTCGCACCAAGGCTCAGTGAAGGATGACATGGTCGCACCAAGCTCAGTGAAGGATGACATGGTCGCACCAAGGCTCAGTGAAGGATGACATGGTCGCACCAAGGCTCAGTGAAGGATGACATGGTCGCACCAAGGCTCAGTGAAGGATGACATGGTCGCACCAAGGCTCAGTGAAGGATGACATGGTCGCACCAAGGCTCAGTGAAGGATGACATGGTCGCACCAAGGCTCAGTGAAGGATGACATGGTCGCACCAAGGCTCAGTGAAGGATGACATGGTCGCACCAAGCTCAGTGAAGGATGACATGGTCGCACCAAGGCTCAGTGAAGGATGACATGGTCGCACCAAGCTCAGTGAAGGATGACATGGTCGCACCAAGGCTCAGTGAAGGATGACATGGTCGCACCAAGGCTCAGTGAAGGATGACATGGTCGCACCAAGGCTCAGTGAAGGATGACATGGTCGCACCAAGGCTCAGTGAAGGATGACATGGTCGCACCAAGGCTCAGTGAAGGATGACATGGTCGCACCAAGGCTCAGTGAAGGATGACATGGTCGCACCAAGGCTCAGTGAAGGATGACATGGTCGCACCAAGGCTCAGTGAAGGATGACATGGTCGCACCAAGCTCAGTGAAGGATGACATGGTCGCACCAAGGCTCAGTGAAGGATGACATGGTCGCACCAAGGCTCAGTGAAGGATGACATGGTCGCACCAAGGCTCAGTGAAGGATGACATGGTCGCACCAAGGCTCAGTGAAGGATGACATGGTCGCACCAAGCTCAGTGAAGGATGACATGGTCGCACCAAGGCTCAGTGAAGGATGACATGGTCGCACCAAGGCTCAGTGAAGGATGACATGGTCGCACCAAGCTCAGTGAAGGATGACATGGTCGCACCAAGGCTCAGTGAAGGATGACATGGTCGCACCAAGGCTCAGTGAAGGATGACATGGTCGCACCAAGGCTCAGTGAAGGATGACATGGTCGCACCAAGCTCAGTGAAGGATGACATGGTCGCACCAAGGCTCAGTGAAGGATGACATGGTCGCACCAAGGCTCAGTGAAGGATGACATGGTCGCACCAAGCTCAGTGAAGGATGACATGGTCGCACCAAGCTCAGTGAAGGATGACATGGTCGCACCAAGGCTCAGTGAAGGATGACATGGTCGCACCAAGGCTCAGTGAAGGATGACATGGTCGCACCAAGGCTCAGTGAAGGATGACATGGTCGCACCAAGGCTCAGTGAAGGATGACATGGTCGCACCAAGGCTCAGTGAAGGATGACATGGTCGCACCAAGGCTCAGTGAAGGATGACATGGTCGCACCAAGGCTCAGTGAAGGATGACATGGTCGCACCAAGGCTCAGTGAAGGATGACATGGTCGCACCAAGGCTCAGTGAAGGATGACATGGTCGCACCAAGGCTCAGTGAAGGATGACATGGTCGCACCAAGGCTCAGTGAAGGATGACATGGTCGCACCAAGGCTCAGTGAAGGATGACATGGTCGCACCAAGGCTCAGTGAAGGATGACATGGTCGCACCAAGGCTCAGTGAAGGATGACATGGTCGCACCAAGGCTCAGTGAAGGATGACATGGTCGCACCAAGGCTCAGTGAAGGATGACATGGTCGCACCAAGGCTCAGTGAAGGATGACATGGTCGCACCAAGGCTCAGTGAAGGATGACATGGTCGCACCAAGGCTCAGTGAAGGATGACATGGTCGCACCAAGGCTCAGTGAAGGATGACATGGTCGCACCAAGGCTCAGTGAAGGATGACATGGTCGCACCAAGGCTCAGTGAAGGATGACATGGTCGCACCAAGGCTCAGTGAAGGATGACATGGTCGCACCAAGGCTCAGTGAAGGATGACATGGTCGCACCAAGGCTCAGTGAAGGATGACATGGTCGCACCAAGGCTCAGTGAAGGATGACATGGTCGCACCAAGGCTCAGTGAAGGATGACATGGTCGCACCAAGGCTCAGTGAAGGATGACATGGTCGCACCAAGGCTCAGTGAAGGATGACATGGTCGCACCAAGGCTCAGTGAAGGATGACATGGTCGCACCAAGCTCAGTGAAGGATGACATGGTCGCACCAAGGCTCAGTGAAGGATGACATGGTCGCACCAAGGCTCAGTGAAGGATGACATGGTCGCACCAAGGCTCAGTGAAGGATGACATGGTCGCACCAAGGCTCAGTGAAGGATGACATGGTCGCACCAAGGCTCAGTGAAGGATGACATGGTCGCACCAAGGCTCAGTGAAGGATGACATGGTCGCACCAAGGCTCAGTGAAGGATGACATGGTCGCACCAAGGCTCAGTGAAGGATGACATGGTCGCACCAAGGCTCAGTGAAGGATGACATGGTCGCACCAAGGCTCAGTGAAGGATGACATGGTCGCACCAAGGCTCAGTGAAGGATGACATGGTCGCACCAAGGCTCAGTGAAGGATGACATGGTCGCACCAAGGCTCAGTGAAGGATGACATGGTCGCACCAAGGCTCAGTGAAGGATGACATGGTCGCACCAAGGCTCAGTGAAGGATGACATGGTCGCACCAAGGCTCAGTGAAGGATGACATGGTCGCACCAAGGCTCAGTGAAGGATGACATGGTCGCACCAAGGCTCAGTGAAGGATGACATGGTCGCACCAAGGCTCAGTGAAGGATGACATGGTCGCACCAAGGCTCAGTGAAGGATGACATGGTCGCACCAAGGCTCAGTGAAGGATGACATGGTCGCACCAAGGCTCAGTGAAGGATGACATGGTCGCACCAAGGCTCAGTGAAGGATGACATGGTCGCACCAAGGCTCAGTGAAGGATGACATGGTCGCACCAAGGCTCAGTGAAGGATGACATGGTCGCACCAAGGCTCAGTGAAGGATGACATGGTCGCACCAAGGCTCAGTGAAGGATGACATGGTCGCACCAAGGCTCAGTGAAGGATGACATGGTCGCACCAAGGCTCAGTGAAGGATGACATGGTCGCACCAAGGCTCAGTGAAGGATGACATGGTCGCACCAAGGCTCAGTGAAGGATGACATGGTCGCACCAAGCTCAGTGAAGGATGACATGGTCGCACCAAGGCTCAGTGAAGGATGACATGGTCGCACCAAGGCTCAGTGAAGGATGACATGGTCGCACCAAGGCTCAGTGAAGGATGACATGGTCGCACCAAGGCTCAGTGAAGGATGACATGGTCGCACCAAGCTCAGTGAAGGATGACATGGTCGCACCAAGGCTCAGTGAAGGATGACATGGTCGCACCAAGGCTCAGTGAAGGATGACATGGTCGCACCAAGGCTCAGTGAAGGATGACATGGTCGCACCAAGGCTCAGTGAAGGATGACATGGTCGCACCAAGGCTCAGTGAAGGATGACATGGTCGCACCAAGGCTCAGTGAAGGATGACATGGTCGCACCAAGGCTCAGTGAAGGATGACATGGTCGCACCAAGGCTCAGTGAAGGATGACATGGTCGCACCAAGGCTCAGTGAAGGATGACATGGTCGCACCAAGGCTCAGTGAAGGATGACATGGTCGCACCAAGGCTCAGTGAAGGATGACATGGTCGCACCAAGGCTCAGTGAAGGATGACATGGTCGCACCAAGGCTCAGTGAAGGATGACATGGTCGCACCAAGGCTCAGTGAAGGATGACATGGTCGCACCAAGGCTCAGTGAAGGATGACATGGTCGCACCAAGGCTCAGTGAAGGATGACATGGTCGCACCAAGGCTCAGTGAAGGATGACATGGTCGCACCAAGGCTCAGTGAAGGATGACATGGTCGCACCAAGGCTCAGTGAAGGATGACATGGTCGCACCAAGGCTCAGTGAAGGATGACATGGTCGCACCAAGGCTCAGTGAAGGATGACATGGTCGCACCAAGGCTCAGTGAAGGATGACATGGTCGCACCAAGGCTCAGTGAAGGATGACATGGTCGCACCAAGGCTCAGTGAAGGATGACATGGTCGCACCAAGGCTCAGTGAAGGATGACATGGTCGCACCAAGGCTCAGTGAAGGATGACATGGTCGCACCAAGGCTCAGTGAAGGATGACATGGTCGCACCAAGGCTCAGTGAAGGATGACATGGTCGCACCAAGGCTCAGTGAAGGATGACATGGTCGCACCAAGGCTCAGTGAAGGATGACATGGTCGCACCAAGGCTCAGTGAAGGATGACATGGTCGCACCAAGCTCAGTGAAGGATGACATGGTCGCACCAAGGCTCAGTGAAGGATGACATGGTCGCACCAAGGCTCAGTGAAGGATGACATGGTCGCACCAAGGCTCAGTGAAGGATGACATGGTCGCACCAAGGCTCAGTGAAGGATGACATGGTCGCACCAAGGCTCAGTGAAGGATGACATGGTCGCACCAAGGCTCAGTGAAGGATGACATGGTCGCACCAAGGCTCAGTGAAGGATGACATGGTCGCACCAAGGCTCAGTGAAGGATGACATGGTCGCACCAAGGCTCAGTGAAGGATGACATGGTCGCACCAAGGCTCAGTGAAGGATGACATGGTCGCACCAAGGCTCAGTGAAGGATGACATGGTCGCACCAAGGCTCAGTGAAGGATGACATGGTCGCACCAAGGCTCAGTGAAGGATGACATGGTCGCACCAAGGCTCAGTGAAGGATGACATGGTCGCACCAAGCTCAGTGAAGGATGACATGGTCGCACCAAGGCTCAGTGAAGGATGACATGGTCGCACCAAGGCTCAGTGAAGGATGACATGGTCGCACCAAGCTCAGTGAAGGATGACATGGTCGCACCAAGCTCAGTGAAGGATGACATGGTCGCACCAAGGCTCAGTGAAGGATGACATGGTCGCACCAAGGCTCAGTGAAGGATGACATGGTCGCACCAAGGCTCAGTGAAGGATGACATGGTCGCACCAAGGCTCAGTGAAGGATGACATGGTCGCACCAAGGCTCAGTGAAGGATGACATGGTCGCACCAAGCTCAGTGAAGGATGACATGGTCGCACCAAGGCTCAGTGAAGGATGACATGGTCGCACCAAGGCTCAGTGAAGGATGACATGGTCGCACCAAGGCTCAGTGAAGGATGACATGGTCGCACCAAGGCTCAGTGAAGGATGACATGGTCGCACCAAGGCTCAGTGAAGGATGACATGGTCGCACCAAGGCTCAGTGAAGGATGACATGGTCGCACCAAGGCTCAGTGAAGGATGACATGGTCGCACCAAGGCTCAGTGAAGGATGACATGGTCGCACCAAGGCTCAGTGAAGGATGACATGGTCGCACCAAGGCTCAGTGAAGGATGACATGGTCGCACCAAGGCTCAGTGAAGGATGACATGGTCGCACCAAGGCTCAGTGAAGGATGACATGGTCGCACCAAGGCTCAGTGAAGGATGACATGGTCGCACCAAGGCTCAGTGAAGGATGACATGGTCGCACCAAGGCTCAGTGAAGGATGACATGGTCGCACCAAGGCTCAGTGAAGGATGACATGGTCGCACCAAGGCTCAGTGAAGGATGACATGGTCGCACCAAGGCTCAGTGAAGGATGACATGGTCGCACCAAGGCTCAGTGAAGGATGACATGGTCGCACCAAGGCTCAGTGAAGGATGACATGGTCGCACCAAGGCTCAGTGAAGGATGACATGGTCGCACCAAGGCTCAGTGAAGGATGACATGGTCGCACCAAGGCTCAGTGAAGGATGACATGGTCGCACCAAGGCTCAGTGAAGGATGACATGGTCGCACCAAGGCTCAGTGAAGGATGACATGGTCGCACCAAGGCTCAGTGAAGGATGACATGGTCGCACCAAGGCTCAGTGAAGGATGACATGGTCGCACCAAGGCTCAGTGAAGGATGACATGGTCGCACCAAGGCTCAGTGAAGGATGACATGGTCGCACCAAGGCTCAGTGAAGGATGACATGGTCGCACCAAGGCTCAGTGAAGGATGACATGGTCGCACCAAGGCTCAGTGAAGGATGACATGGTCGCACCAAGGCTCAGTGAAGGATGACATGGTCGCACCAAGGCTCAGTGAAGGATGACATGGTCGCACCAAGCTCAGTGAAGGATGACATGGTCGCACCAAGCTCAGTGAAGGATGACATGGTCGCACCAAGGCTCAGTGAAGGATGACATGGTCGCACCAAGGCTCAGTGAAGGATGACATGGTCGCACCAAGGCTCAGTGAAGGATGACATGGTCGCACCAAGCTCAGTGAAGGATGACATGGTCGCACCAAGGCTCAGTGAAGGATGACATGGTCGCACCAAGGCTCAGTGAAGGATGACATGGTCGCACCAAGGCTCAGTGAAGGATGACATGGTCGCACCAAGGCTCAGTGAAGGATGACATGGTCGCACCAAGGCTCAGTGAAGGATGACATGGTCGCACCAAGGCTCAGTGAAGGATGACATGGTCGCACCAAGGCTCAGTGAAGGATGACATGGTCGCACCAAGGCTCAGTGAAGGATGACATGGTCGCACCAAGGCTCAGTGAAGGATGACATGGTCGCACCAAGGCTCAGTGAAGGATGACATGGTCGCACCAAGGCTCAGTGAAGGATGACATGGTCGCACCAAGGCTCAGTGAAGGATGACATGGTCGCACCAAGGCTCAGTGAAGGATGACATGGTCGCACCAAGGCTCAGTGAAGGATGACATGGTCGCACCAAGGCTCAGTGAAGGATGACATGGTCGCACCAAGGCTCAGTGAAGGATGACATGGTCGCACCAAGGCTCAGTGAAGGATGACATGGTCGCACCAAGGCTCAGTGAAGGATGATATGGTCGCACCAAGACTCTAGCTATACATATCTATCTTTACTAACTGTTTCTTTCCTTACAGACCTCGCCAACGACCCGCCAAGAGACTCGCGGAAAAATAGTTCGCCTCCAGCCCACCACCATCATCGGTACCACAGACACTAGACCCTTCACAACACTCCATTTGGCTACACTGTTGCCATCACGACGGACCAGAGGCCAATCGAGATGTGTCGCTGATGTGATCGACGACAGCGGCTGCGGGTCGCTCCTTCCCTACGCTTCGCCCTCCGCCACGACACCCACTGTGGACTGATGGCTGCAAGAGGCGGCCGGGCAGGCGTCAGATCGTGGTCGTCGGGTGGTCGTGTTCGTGGCCGCTGGTAATTGTCTCTGGTTAGGAATACGTCGCCCGTCGTGCGTGACGGAGTGGCAGGGAGTGACGAGATGTGACGGTCTTACGAGGCGTTTGTGGAGCACAGAGATTGCGTCTGGATGACCACAGAGCCCTGGAGATGGTGTCTGGACGACCACAGAGGTCTGGCGATGGTGTCTGGACGACCACAGAGGTCTGGAGACGGGGTATGGCCGGCCACAGAGGTATGGCGATGGTGTCTGGACGACCACAGATGCCTGGCGATGGTGTCTGGACGACCACAGAGGCCTGGAGATGGTGTCTGGACGACCGCAGAGGTCTGGCGATGGTGTCTGGACGACCACAGAAGTCTGGAGATGGGGTATGGCCGGCCACAGAGCTCTGGACATTGTGTCTGGATGACCATACAGCCCTGGAAATGGTGCTTGGGCAGCCATTGAATCTTAGAGATGGTGTCTGGACGAACATTGAGCCTTGCAGATGGTGTCTGGACGAACATAGAGCCTTGTAGATGGTGTCTGGACGAACATAGAGCCTTGCAGATGGTGTCTGGACGATCATAGAGCCTTGCAGATGGTGTCTGGACGAACAGAGAGCCTTGCAGATGGTGTCTGGACGACTACGCACCAAGATGATATCAACCAGACGACCAGCGACATGGCGTGGTGGTTGGCGCGGCGACGAAACTGTATCCTGACCACGACGACCACACAGCTAAGACCACACTGACTAGATGGAGCAAAGTGTCAAAGAAAACGTTACTGGCACGACCATACGACCAGGGAGGGAGGGAAGAGGGTGCCTTGAGAACACCAGCGCCACGACCAGATATACGGAACGACCATGTCTGCCTCGGAGCAATACAGAGACAACACACCCAACCTAAACACAGCCAGCAGAATTTTCTGTTGAGCTTTTGGTTAAGATGTTCTTTATAGTATTGTTATTGCTGAAGGCTACATTAACATTAAAGGCTTCTAGCAACCTGGGAAGTCATGTAAAATTACTATCAAAAGGGAGAACTAAAAGGTTCTTGGTGTTAAGGGGAGATTTGGCTTCAACTCTATCAAACGATACCTTTGCCAATTTAAGGGATTCATCAAGGAAAGATCTTGGGTACTTTAACTTGGATCCAAGAGAATGTATCTTCTCAAATTCATCATCAATTAACTCGGGGCTGCATATACGTAATGCCCTAAGGAACACAGACTGGAATGATGATGATTCAACTTTGTCATGTTGAACTGAGTAATAATGAATATATGAACAAACATTAGTGGGTTCTCTGTATACGCCAAACTCGAACACGTTTCTACCCTATGTATCAAGCGATCTAAAAAATGGTAAGTTGATAGATTGTACTAAATTGTTAAGTAAGAAGGGAAAAATGCTTGTAAATTTTCGTTTGTTGGCCAAACACAAAGAACATCATCTCCATACCTAAACCTAATTGCCTTAAGAGGGTAAGCTACCCCTTAGTAATCTTGTTTCAGAGAATTCCATATAAAGATTAGTTAGTACTGGTGAAAGAGGGTTACCCATCGCCATACCAGATTTCTTGTGTGTGTGTGTGTGTGTGTGTGTGTGTGTGTGTGTGTGTGTGTGTCTGTCTGTCTGTCTGTCTGTCTGTCTGTCTGTGTATACACACATGGGAAGAAAGACTTGTTACATAACGTATTTACCAGGTCAAGAGACAAGGTCAACACCAGTGTGAAATTGGCTCCTCGTAAGAAAAAAAAAAAAAGGATGATCACAAACTGTAATCATGAATGGTCGTCACAAAAAGTAATCATAAACGGTAATCAAAAAGTAATCATAAATGGTAATCACAAACTAATCATAAACAGTAATCACAAACGGTAATCATCAGTGGTAATCACAAACAGTAATCATACTACCAGACCATATCGCTCAAGCCCCCAGTCATGAGGCCACCATCCGGTTGCAAGGTGGGGCTGATACAATCATTGCAACATCCATAAGCAACAAGTGAACTCATTAATGAGGCCAAAAGCAACAAGTGAACTCATTAATGAGGTCATTGTCGTTAAAGTCAAGGAGAACGTCCCGGCTGACCTGAACGGCTTTATGAGTGTCCTGACCTCCCCCTGGCTGACCTGGACGGCTTTATGAGTGTGCTGACCTCCCCCTGGCTGACCTGGACGGCTTTATGGGTGTGCTGACCTCCCCTGGCTGACCTGGACGGCTTTATGAGTGTGCTGGCCTCCCCCCGGCTGACCTGGACGGCTTTATGGGTGTGCTGACCTCCCCCTGGCTGACCTGCACGGCTTTATGAGTGTGCTGGCCTCCCCCCGGCTGACCTGGACGGCTTTATGGGTGTGCTGACCTCCCCCTGGCTGACCTGCACGGCTTTATGAGGGTGCTGACCTCCCCCTGGCTGACCTGGACGGCTTTATGAGGGTGCTGACCTCCCCCTGGCTGACCTGGACGGCTTTATGAGGGTGCTGACCTCCCCCTGGCTGACCTGGACGGCTTTATGAGAGTGCTGACCTCCCCCTGGCTGACCTGGACGGCTTTATGAGGGTGCTGACCTCCCCCTGGCTGACCTGGACGGCTTTATGAGCGTGCTGACCTCCCCCTGGCTGACCTGGACGGCTTTATGAGGGTGCTGACCTCCCCCTCTGCTCAGGCCCGATACAAGCGCCATGTCAGATGAGCGGATGGTGAGGACTGGATGGTGACGGGGTCGGTGGGGAGTATATGGTGATGAAGAGACGTGATGGTGAAGGTCCTGATCGTAGTGACGAGTAATATGGATGGTGATGGTGATGATGCCTGGTGATGGTGTCGATTCAAATGACTTCGTTAATGATGATGATGGTGATGTCTATGTATAGTGAGGGTTGTAACAGTGATGATGTTAGAGTATTCTCGCATACTTTACCAGTAATGATGATAATCATCGATATAAAGATGAATATGATGCTTAAAAAAAAGACTTTTTTTAAAAAAAGTAAAAAAGACATGACTTTTGTATAAGGCAAAGAATGAAGATGATACTAATTATAATAATAATAAGAACAACAATGATAATGATAATAATAATAATAATAATAATAATAATAATAATAATAGTAGTAATAATAATAATAATAATAATAATAATAATAATAATAATAATAATAATAGTAATAATAATAATAATAATAATAACAATTATAACTAACAATGATAATAATAGAACAAACCTTGATATCAATCCTTAATAAAGTACACCATAACCCTTTGAGCACGAAGGTGGGACACCCTTGGGTACTGATGGCCTGGCCTTCTGACCCTCCCTCAGAGGGTCAGGTCAAGGGGGGATCGCCGCCCCGCCGTCGAACTCACTTCTTACACCGTCGGGCTCAGGCGTCGCATCGTCGCGTTCACACGGGTCCCACCGTCGGGATGAAGAAGGTACCACAACAACAATAAAGTACACAATACTGATCAATAAGAGGGCCCTAGCCAGCGAAGGAGAGAGCGTGTGGGCGTGTGGGCGGGGGGCCGAGCCAGGCCGGGAGGGGTTCGGTTGGGCGGCCACCCCAGCGCCCCCGCCACACACTTCCTTCATTAGCATCGTAAGCCACTTGGGAAGAAGCTCGTGCAAGTCATGGCAAATGCCTGGCCACACCTGCAGCGCGTGTGGCCGCCTAAGTGGCCTCTTCCTCACCCCGAGCATACGAGAGACAACAGCGGCAAAAGTGAGCCCGGTCTTAGGGAAGGCGCCAGACTTGAGGACGGCTACAGACGGGAAATGTCAGTGGCCTTATGACAAGCCTGGTAACACAACGCGAGGATGATGTAGACAAGATGAAGGTGTTCCCGTTGCTGGAGGGACCTCAAACGCCGTTCTCGTTCCATCTCTATAACCGGCCCTGAAGGTGTGTGTGTGTGTGTGTCTTCTGAGCGCCCATCTTGACATCTTAGCGAGTCCACGAGCCTCGGAAGGAGAGCCTGAACACTGAGCTGTGGCTACGTCCTTCCAGCACACCATGATCACAGAAGACGTGGGGGGAGGAAGGAAGCCAGCTGATCTACTTTGTGTCTCCCAACACGAGCATGTGTGTACTGTGGGCTCTACTGGCCAGCGGCAGATAAAGGCTATCAACCCACACAGTCCGAACCATGAGGTAAAATATACACAGACTGCCAACAGATATACTACTTCGTGTTATATTCTGTCTAGAAATAGAATACGTTAATTTTCCCACCAGCACCGAGAATGGTATGAGCATGTGTAAGGTACACGCCGATCTGAGAAAGCGATTTACAGACACTTTTATTTACAACGGTTGTCTACGTAAATCCATGATGAAGGCTACAGACAGGGATAAAATGTTAAGAGTCAAGACTAGGCCTTAGTGATATAAGGAAAGGACTACAGAGATTACAAAAAAATTGTATACGAGGGAAGGTAATCTAAGGGTTTTGCAGAAAGGTGAAACTTTTCTTTTAAAAAGGATCAGAACGTTGGGGGTAAGAAAAGGTGTAAGAAGGTAAGGAAGTCCAAAGCTTAGCAGCGTAGGGAGAGATAATGACATCACAACGACCACCCAGTAATCATGTTATGCCAATGGTCTGCCGAGCGTTACGTAGTCTAGTCTAGCTAATAATGGTTGGGGGGTACGTGAGCAGCCAGCCCTCGGGAGCATGAACCGCAGTAATATATATACAAGAGGGAGAGACGATTATATGGCCCAAAATGAGAAAAAGATTATACGACACAGGGTTACCTTGGAACAAAGCCTGGAACACCCCCTACTACATGTCTAACCTCACCTGGATGGCTGGTGGGGGACGGGGCTTCACACCTCCAAAAGGGGTGTCGTAGATGTGGGTGAGGAGAGAGAGAGAGAGAGAGAGAGAGAGAGAGAGAGAGAGAGAGAGAGAGAGAGAGAGAGAGAGAGAGAGAGAGAGAGGGGGGGGGGGAGGTGGTGGAAGAGGAGGAGGAGCAGGAGCCGTAAACTTTGGGGTAAGAAGAAAGAAAGGGAATTGGATGAGAACTAAGTACAGGGCGGTGGACGTGAGGCGCAGAAATTAGATGAAAGCTGGAAGAGACGACCTTAGTAGGAGACCTCAGAACATGGAGAGGACAGGGACAAGCCTGGAAAGGGGACGACCCTGGACGGAGGGGAGCCCTGTACAGGGAAAGACCCTGGACGGAGGAGAACCCTGAACAGGGGACGACCCTGGACAGAGGAGAACCCTGAACAGGGGACGACCCTGGACAGAGGAGGACCTCGGACGGGTGACGACCATGGGCGGAGGAGAATCCCAGACAGGGAACGACCCTGGACGGAGGGGAACCCTGGACGGAGGAGAGCCCTGAACAGGGAACGACGGAGGAGAAAAGATGAGAAATTCAAGGAGGCAGGATTAGGGTAGAGCGTGCGGGTGCTCAAGACCTGGAAAAGTGACAGGGTGGGGCTTTCTTGGCCTGTGAGTGGAGAGGGAAACGGAAACTCAAGTCGTGAGGGGAAGAAGCAAAATGCAGGGGGGTCATTCTAAGCCCGGAGGGAAACACAAAGGGTGATTAACACCGTTGTGGGAAGGAGGGAGGAAAAGGAAAGGCTCCAAACCTTGAGGAAGGGTTATGAGGGAGTTTATGTGCTCACGGGGACGGACGGCAACTCTAAGTCTACGGAGAAGGGAAAGGGGGACATTACACCTAAGGGGAAGGGAGGGTTAGGGGGGACAAAATATCTCAGGATGAATATAAGGGGAACTCTACACTTAAGAGATGGGAAGGAGGACTCTTCCCCTAAAAGTAGAGGAAAGGAGAGGCATAGTCTATATCTGAGGGAAGGATGGTGAGGGAGGACTCTGCACCGAGGCAAAGGGGAAATGAGGTAAGGTTCGTGAAATGATGGAAGGACGAAGGAGGAAGGACTCTATACGAAGGGATGATCGAGCGGGAGGGAGGACTAGGGAGAAGGAGCACACCAGACTGAGATAGGAAGAGAAAAGTACACCAGCCCTAGTGAGAAGGGATGGAGGATTCTAGTCTTGTGAGAATGAGGGAGCTGGGAGACGATGTCACTAGTACAGGGAGTTGGGGAGATGGTACATCTTGTCAGGGGAGTTGGGGAGACAGTCTACCTTGCAGGGGAGGTAGGGAGACGCTATATCTTATGAGGGAAGCTAGGGAGACGGTACACCAAGTGAGGGGAGCTGGGGAAACGATACATCTTGTATGGAGAGTTTGAGAGGCGATGCACCTCTCAGTGGAGATGGGGAAACGGTGCACCTTTTTAGGAAAGCTGGGGGAACGGTACACTTTATGAGGAAAGGTAGGGGAACGGTACACCTTGTGAGGAAAGGTAAGGGAACGGTACACCTTGTGAGGAAAGGTAGGGGAACGTTACACCTTGTGAGCAAAGGTAGGGGAACGGTACATCTTGTGAGGAAAGGCAGGGGAACGGTACACCTTGTGAGGAAAGGTAGGGGAACGGTACACCTTGTGAGGAAAGGTAGGGGAACGGTACACCTTGTGAGGAAAGGTAGGGGAACGGTACACCTTGTGAGGAAAGGTAGGGGAACGGTACACCTTGTGAGGAAAGGTAGGGGAACGGTACACCTTGTGAGGAAAGGTAGGGGAACGGGACACCTTGTGAGGAAAGGTAGGGGAACGGTACACCTTGTGAGGAAAGGTAGGGGAACGGTACACCTTGTAGAGGGTGACAGGAGCGAGGCAGGTACGGCACAGAACAGTGGAGCGGGACGGAGCGTTCTTCTCGTACCGTCAGAGCGGATGCAGACATCACGGCCTGAGATGATTACCCCCTTCATACACGTGTCACGTACACAAGCATGCATGCTTTACGTATACGAAAATACATGGTTCACATACACAGACAAATACGTGTCAAATACATGATTATGCACGGTTCACATAGACAAATATGTGTCAAATACATGATTATATATAGTTCACATATGCAGATACATATGTGGCACATACACAAGTATGCAAAGTTTGCATTCATAAGCAAATTCATACACAAATATATATGTCACACACACAATCATATATGATTCACATACAGAGACATACACATGGCACATACAAATATATACATATGCTTTACATGCATAAATATACGTTTCACTTACACATATACATAATTCACACATACCGATATGCATGTGTCTGGCATACACGTATCTTCCTCACGGCGCTATGCGGTGGCCCTATGGCCATGGGTCTGTACTGACTATATTCCTCACCTTCGAATGTGAAGGCACCAAAGCTTCCTCACACGTAAGGAAACCAGTCTTATGAAGTCCCCCTTTGTTACTACTGGTACATACATCACCCTCCTCAACATTCTCTAGTGCTCTTCTTACCGCTTGTCTTACTCCTTCCGTAGGTACGTTCGTGAATTATGCTTCAACGTCGGAGATCGCTCTCTCTCTCTCTCTCTCTCTCTCTTCTTCTCGTTCAGATTAACGTCCTGTAACTTTCCATCAAATCGGTAGAGTCTGTATCCAATAGGCACCTGGCTTGAGGGTGGCTTGAAACAGTTTCTGCCAGCATGCGTAGTGGCGTGTTCCCCATTCCAGAGGGTATAGGCATCTGCGTGGTGGCGTCTTCCCCATTCCAGAGGGTACAGGCATCTGCGTGGTGGCGTCTTCCCCATTCCAGAGGGTATAGGCATCTGCGTGGTGGCGTCTTCCCCATTCCAGAGGGTATAGGCATCATGGGTACGTTGGGTTTACGAGTTTTTGAGAGACCTTACATTCTTGGTAGACGAGGGAGGGAGGTAAGCCACCTCTAGTTCGCTCATTTATCTTTTCATTTCCAGCTTTCTGATGCAAGTTAGCGCATCATCCTTCTCTTCTTCTAGATAAACTCTTGCAGTTGTCTGGGATCTGATATCGGTTATGCCTCTTCGTCCAGGCAATCCTGAGGGAGAAATCTTCGAGTCAGGCGGCCCGCCACACTGGCTGGACAAACTGGTTGGCCACGCCACTCTCAACCACACGTGGATCAACAAGTGACGCACATTTGCAAAGCTCCACCGATTTGATAGGAAGGTTGAGAGGCGATAATCTCAACGGGAAGCAGCAAGCAAGCAAACTCCGACGGTGAAGCATCATTCACGTACATTCCAATACACAAGGACGAGCGATACAAGTCGACGAGAAGAGTAACAGAAAATGTTGAGGACGGTGGTCTACGGAGGACTTTGATAAAACTGGTTTCCTGATGTGGAAAGGAATTGGTGCTTTGACATTCGAAGGTTGAAGCACGCAGGGAGCACGGAGGGAGGCCTGGCCATGGGCTTACGGCTTCAGCGCCGTGATGGCCTATCTCCAGATGGAGACGCTGGAGAAGGGGCTAGGACGCCATCTGGTAACAAACTGGCGGTCCTAGCTACGTCTCTTCGTCGTATATCAACTGACTGTATATATCTTTCTTGTATCTCCCCTAATGATGTGATTATTACACGAAAGTGCACTTGGGAACTTTTCGTGTTTCATTTTCCCCGTGGACTCATAGGAATATCTTGATCACGCGCAAAATTGTGATTCTTTCCAATATATATATATATATATATATATATATATATATATATATATATATATATATATATATATATATAAAGATTAGATACGGATATTAGGGCCTTTCCATCAGCTGTCTGTGGTACTTAGGGGAGCTGATAACTATCATAAATGTAACAAGACAATCTACATTAAAACCATTAGCAGAAAGACGGAAGGGAAAGCGATAAGTGCTAGACTAGCACGAGGGAGTCCAGGAGGAGGGAACAGACGAGGAGAAAGACGCCCTCACTGATGCCCTGTGGAAGCACCTCCCAAGACCAGAGGCAGACAGTCGCTAGATTACGATGACACGTGACGAAAGACAGACGCCTGGACCTGCGTCGTGGAAGGAACCTTAAAAAAAAAGAGAAAAAGAAGGGGGACAAAACAGAAGACATAACTCAGGTGTGAGACGTATCATCTGCTGAGTTACACGAGCGGAACAGGGGAAGCAGAGGGAGAGAGACTGTTAGCAATGAATGCTGATGAGGACTCGCAAGGAGAAGCTGACCCCCCAATACATACTTCAGGGAGTGGATGACGAGGAGCTCTGAAGACGCCAAATGGAAGTAGATCAGAAGAGGAAAACAGAATGTCTAAAACCTTAACTGCAGGTAGTTAGCCTTTAATATCCAGAGGATGATATATGGAGGGAAGATACACGAAGCGAATAAAAAGGAAAACTTGTAAAAGAGGAAATGAAAGATGTCATTAACAATAGGAAGAACAGAATGAAATTACCATCACCAGATGAAATATGAGATTAAAGGTCGTAAAATGTCTGGTGAAGATGATGTAGCATGTTAGACCCACCTTTGTTGAGGAGGAGTCCTTTATTAAGCAGTTATTCTTAACATTACTATTGGCATTCCTGGCCTACACATACATAGCATAGCGGGGTTGGAAACATTCAACGCAGAGCCAAAATCTGACAGAGGACGATGGGAATGGGGCAAAACAGTGGTTTACCCCGTTATCGAAAAAGTATGACAAAATCACACTTTAAGACATCCTTCAGATCATGAATGATATCATACCTTTCAACGATGGAAGCTTTAACCTCATCTCCATCCTCATTCGGATAATATCATACCTTTCAACGAAGGAAGCTTTCACTTCATCTCCATCATCATTCAGATAATATCATACCTTTCAACGAAGGAAGCTTTCACTTCATCTCCATCATCATTCAGATAATATCATACCTTTCAACGAAGGAAGCTTTCACTTCATCTCCATCATCATTCAGATAATATCACACTGATAATGCTCACATAGTTGACACAATCTGTCGACGGTCGGGAGACAGGAGACAGTTTAAATTTAAGAAAACATTTGATCGGTTCCTCACCGAGACCGTAGGATACCGTAAGATAAAGTCCTCATTCAGGGAGAGTTTGACACTGATTCACTTCAGTGTGAATCAAAACGAAGTGCACTGGAGCAGCCAACAAGAAGCGTTTCCATCGCAGAACACAACCTCGGAGAAGTGGCTCACAACACACAAAGATCTCACCACTATCTCACATCTCTTGCAACCACCTCCTCCTCCTCCTGCTTGTCAGGTGGAAAACAACAAGCCCTTGTCTTGAACCAACCTCCGGTTACGTAAAGAAGGACTTTTACTGGTACCAACATCCGGTCACCTTATAGAGAACTTCAGATCCTGTGAAAGGTGAGGGGTCTCCGGTGGTCCAGATCCTACTGAATCGTACGAAACCTTTGTGTATAAGTCACATCCAGTCTTCCTTTGGCAGCTACCCAAAAAGGAACATCAAATAAAGGGGAAATCAATCTCACAGGGTCTTCATATTCCTAAGATCAGTAAGACTTTATATGAGAAAGAGAGAGCTTGTTTTTCAGAGCATGATCCCATACAGAAAAATAACGTAATGAAGGCCTATATTACCGTAATCTTGGCGTGACATCCTACAAGTGAGAAATCGTCTAAGGGAAAGACAGCTAAGATGCCAGTGGCAGACGATACAGACTCCAGTAAATACCGCAACGTGCAGACAGACTCAAGGCGACAGAACAAGCAAAACACACGTACTCTCGAACAATACAGAAGCCTGCGACTTGGTGAATGTCTGGCCATCCTTATCTTAAATACGTGTCAGAAATTTTTCTACCCCCGTGCACTTGGACGAGGAAATGAATGATCCCACTGCAATTACCGGAGTGTTTAACGTCCACTCGAAAAACGCTCCTCTCGTCATGAATGAAAAATTACCTCAAGTCTGTAGTTAAGAAAAGAAAAAAAAAAATCTTTTAGGAGTTTTTTTTTGGACGCAATTGTGGCCCCTCCTGACAGTCTCTTTCCTTAGCCCAGGTTACGAGGGAAACCTAACCAAACACATAATGTAATCCCGAGAGAAAACATTCTCCACGTGTGACAATGTCCTGACCAGAGCTGCCTGAGCGGCCTCCTTCCCTGACGCACATCCTGGGAAGAATTCCATGACGGAGATGCTGTCTATTTACTAAGCAGATGAGGGATAGCAAACCAGCTCTCTCTCTCTCTCTCTCTCTCTCTCTCTCTCTCTCTCTCTCTCTCTCTCTCTCTCTCTATATATATATATATATATATATATATATATATATATATATATATATATATATATATATATATATATATATATATATAAACGAATTCTTTTTTTTCTTGTGGTTTACAATCAACTTGCATCCGTCCTTCGTACAACAGTATATTATCAATTCATGTAATATCATGAAGTTAATCACTTCCTTCTCTCATGCCCCACGGGTCGAGTAGATAAAAGGAAATTGAAAATAAAAGAGAAAGGCCATTGAAAGTACATGGCATAACGTTACTAACGCCATCCGGGAAACACAAGACGACCGAGAATTCTTTCGTCGGTATATTCTTCAACATTCTCGAATGCATTCAGACGCCACGGTAACAACATTCGTCGTCGACAAGAGGACTTGGAAAGTGTACCACGTGAGTAGTGTGAACGTCTGTCTGTCTGAGAAACCAGGAGGGGAGGACACACACACACACACATCGGCTGTGTCAGCCACACTCAAGTGATAAGTTGCCTCAGGCCTACTTATATGACTTATATAAGTAGCCAAGCTCTCTCAGTCTCTCTCTCTCTCTCTCTCTCTCTCTCTCTCTCTCTCTCTCTCTCTCTCTCTCTCTCTCTCTCTCTGCCGAGGACACGACTGTCACATGTGATTTCCTATCTCTTGGCATCAGAATCTCACCACTCATGTCAGCATGCAGGGAGATGAGGCGCTCCGTGCCCTGGCTTCTTGACATCACTTTCCTTCGACGTTGACAATGCCTCACCCGTGATCATGGAAAGAAAACGGAACAATTGTTACCTCAAACTGAATTTTTCTCTTTGCTGAAATGGCTAATTATCTAATTAAAAAACCAACTAACTAACCAACGAACCAACTAACTAACGAACAAACTAACTAACCTATCAACTAACTGACGAACCAACTGACTAACCGACCAACTAACTAACGAACCAACTAACTAACCGACCAACTAACTAACCAACCAACTAACTAACCGACCAACTAACTAACGAACCAACTAACTAACTAACGAACCAACTCACTAACCAACCAGCTAACTAACCGACCAACTAACGGTACCTAACACCGAAGTGCTGAAGTCACACATAGACAAGGCACTGTACTGGATCTCAACCTACGTGAATGCTCCCGCAGGAAACAGAGGATGACGTGCGGGGTGGTTACTTACAACTGCACAATATGTCACGTGTTCCGTTCACCTTCTCGCAGCCCTTGGCGAGGCGCCCTGGCTACCAATACCCTCTGGTCCACCGACACTTTACCCTCTGCAATTACCACCACGACGAGGGGCGGTACCCACGAGGCATCACTACATCCTGTGTGTTGTTATGCCTCATAACCAGGTAATTAGAGTGATGCAGGTGTTCCCTTTTTCTGGCCCACACACACACACACACACACACACACACACACACACACACCTTAGTTCTCTTTCAAATAATGGAATTCACCTCACACTCAGCCACGTGTCAGCTATTTCATCCTTCTCTTTATTTTCAAAAAAAGAAAATGGGTGGCAAAACAACTTGCTTCACTATCTTATTCCCAGCGTATATGACATACATGAAAAATACACCGAACCTAAACTTCAAGATACTTTACGAGAAAGAGCCAGAGTGACGGGGACAGGAGGGAGGTGTGTCCTCACCGACGTCTTAAGTTGAGGTGGAGCAAGTCCTACCTCTTTCTTACGAGCAGACGAGACGTAAGGTGGAGTCACAGGTCACTGGAGTCCCGTCGATCAAGAATTCGTACCTGGGGGATTTTCTTTACAGTGACACAGATCTTGTCAATGCACGGGATGGAGGAGCTGTCACAGCGAATCTCTCAGTGTACGCAATATCATCAGGCGCCGAAGAGCAACAAATGGCGGCAAATATGGCTTAACGCTGGACGGCAAAGAGTTTAGTGACCATGTCTGTGCAGTGCGTATTCCCTCGCTGTGTACGTGCGAACATTGGAAGAGATGTATATTAGGAAAATATAACTTCGTAAACATATAATACGCTTTGTTTATAAAGAAAAAAAAAAGGAAAATGATTTTTGATATGTAAAGTTTATCCTGAAGTGCACAACGACACGCAGTATGGAAACCTCAGGTCACTGCCAACACGTAACCCTGCAACACTCAGTGTGATCAACTCGGCTTCTAAGAGCCTTAAGTCCACATTGTGTTGAGTGAAGACAGGAGACAGTCAAGACACAGAATGCCAGTGCTCGAGAGGATCCAAATTTGCATGTTTAACCTCTCAATTAGTGTTTACATGAGCAACCATGTTTATCACATCTATAATTCTACTCCAGTATGTATGAGGGCAACAATACAGTTCTCCCCATTACGTCAACGACAGTGAACTCATTTTCTGACGAATTAATTCAATGTTCTTTACTAGGTGTGAAAAATCCGGCCCCATAACTAGCACGACATCCTGAAACTTTTAATGATATTGGAAGTCTTATTTATACAACGCTTTTATTACAACCCATGTAATCAACGCAGTATAGTCTATAGTAAAGAATGAAGGAAATTTTCGATCTGAGTTTTGGAGCGTTTTAGCATAGGGGAGAGGAAGACACTATCGAAGTATCTGGAGGTTCTCTCCTCCTGTATTATCTAATTCTAAAAGTAAGACAAAGAAGAAAAAGTAACGGAAGGAGGAATATTCTTTTTTTTCCCCCCTTTCCCCTCTCGAAGGGCTCAGTCTTCTATTCCTGACGCTACCTCGCTAAGGTGGGATTAGGCGAAAACAGGCATGGAAGATCATACAATATCCCACAACTTATACACGCACGATTATAATCATCGCACTTCGTGGCTTCACCAATGGAACCCTAGACACCCCGCCATCTCCCGGCGGCTTTAGAGGCCAACAGAGAACAACCGATGCTCATTTTGAGCGGGAGAGGACCGGGTCAAGGCCTGGGTAGTGAGTGCGTGCCTCCCACAGTGTGAGGAGACGAGCCCCCTGACACATACAGGAGGCACCTTGAGCTTGACGTAACTCAGGACACTGACACGCCTCCGTCTGCCGTATCTTCCCGAACTAATTTTCTCCCGTAAATGGCAATGCTCCGTTTGTATGAGGATCTTCTCACTCGGATGGAGGTGATCATTATCCCCTGCTCCTGCATGGAGTGCACGGCTGGCTTTTGAAGCTACAGGCGCCGCGTAAGAATGGGTTTCTGGGGTCGCGTGATAACACACACGCGCTTGACGGTGTAGGTCGACACACATACCTTCATTATAATGCCCCGGGTGGATGGAGGGCGGGTGTGGCAGCGGTGAGGGGAAATGCCTTCCACGCCTCACTTTCTGAGCCAGCCACTCCGTCAACCAGCTCGCCACCTTGCCAGTCAGCCAGTTACGTAGCTTGTCCGTTAGCCAGCCAGAAGAGTCAGCCAGTTTGTCAGTCAGCCAGCAGCCAGTCAGCCATAACCAGCCCCCCCTCATTCCCCCCCGCACCCCACCCCTTCAGTCCCCCTCATTCCACAGGTCTACGAACAATTTCCCCGTCATCAGCCATATATATCTACCTGAGGCAGTCACCAGGTGACTACCGAACTAATCGTTTGTCGAACCTTCTGTAGTGACCTCTGACCCCCATCCACCCTCTCCCTAGGTGCGTGCGTGTGTGTGTGAGTGTGTGTGTGTGTGTGTGTGTGTGTGTGTGTAAGAACATACTCAGACGGCAAATGTCCATTACTCACTCCCTCAAACATCAGCACATTACTAAACCATTCTTCTCCACTTCCCTCCTGCAGCCAGGAGAGAACCGCTCCATCCTCCTTCCCTCCCTCCTTCTGCCACCTGTCACACTGTAGACGTGGTCTGCCACCATCTGATAAGGTGGTCGATGCTCCACACAAACACTTTCATTCCTTTCCCTCAGACAATCACCGCGCTCTCCTCTCTATAAACTTTCAGTAACTCATCCAATACCACTCAGTGATAGATGTTTTCTTTTTCTAATTCCTTAGATGTATTCATCGTACGTTACTTTCTCATGGCCAGTTCATGAGAGTTCCGTTGCAGGATGTCTGTACACAAGCACAACCATCACTGTTAGATTCATTACGTCTTAACTATCTACAACTTCCTCACAAACCGTTACATTATTTCTAAGACTTCCTGATACAATACATCTAAACTTGACAATCTTGTTTATTTCTTAATTGTACTTGAAACCCGTTTACATCTAAATGTATCTAACAATTTTGTTTATTTCTTAATTGTACTTGAAACCCGTTTACATCTAAATGTATCTAACAATTTTGTTTATTTCTTAATTGTACTTGAAACCCGTTTACATCTAAATGTATCTAACAATCTTGTTTATTTCTTAATTGTACTTGAAACCCGTTTACATCTAAATGTATCTAACAATCTTGTTTATTTCTTAATTGTACTTGAAACCCGTTTACATCTAAATGTATCTAACAATCTTGTTTATTTCTTAATTGTACTTGAAACCCGTTTACATCTAAATGTATCTAACAATCTTGTTTATTTCTTAATTGTACTTGAAACCCGTTTACATCTAAATGTATCTAACAATCTTGTTTATTTCTTCATCATACTTGAAACCAGTACACAGAGTCAGGCAACATCAATCATCACAATCAACTGTTGACAAATTATTACTCTCTATCTCCAGTGGTTCTTCCTGCTGCTCAACCATAAACAAGTGGTGTCATCTCGTGGTGTTATTCGTAATCAAGACGTAGCTTCAGAGGAGAACCAGCAGTGGTGTCATCTCGTGGTATGATTCGTAATCAAGACGTAGCTTCAGAGGAGGACCAGCACTCCACTATCATAGGTGTATGACTCCTCTTCACACTACAGCCAACACTAAAGCAAGTGGTGTCACCTTGTGGTGTTAGTCACCTCGTGGCGTATTAGTTCTTCATTAAGAGAAGCGTATTAGAACATCAGTATATGACTCTCCCTTACGCCTCTGCCAACACCTGGTGTCACAGTGACTGTGGTCACGACTGAACAGCTTCTGCGAGGCATCGTCATGAACGACTCCACTGAACACAGGGATGTCCCCATCTGTCCACATCGCCGGGCGAACCACTCCTCTCCCGAACCTTGCTAAACGGGGAATTATGAAGGAAAATAAAGTACTGTAAATACATCCCATTGATATAATGGTTGAGGGATGAGAGTTCGAAACTCAGTTCACCTCTGTATTCGTGGACTTCACTTGTCGTCAAGCGCCACCACCTCTCCAACCCCAACACAACACGACCGCACGAATCATCTCTCCCTCACAAACCATCTCTTCCTCTCCCACGACTTTGTATCGCCTACTTTCCTCACGTCAGTGTGGCTTCTTACCTGATGACAAAGGAAAATATATGTACATGGAATAGAATATGAAGTTAACTCAATAATTAAGCAATTAGGTAATTAGAATTAAAAGCGACATTAATTCCAATTATGCCTCCCTAAAGGGGAGAATTGTATTTGCAAAGGAGCTTGTGTCTAATGTGTGTGTGTGTGTGTGTGTGTGTGTGTGTGTGTGTGTGTGTGTGTGTGTGTGTGTGTGTGCTGTGCTGTTGGTGTTACCAGATGGTAACATCGACCACTCTGTGAGGTCAGCCGGTGTTGAGGATCTCTCTGCACATGTGGCCAGATGGTGCTATGACAGTCGCCACCTGTGGCCAGATGGTGCTTGACAGTCGCCACCTGTGGCCAGATGGTACTATGACAGTCGCTCTCTCTATGCACTGGGACGGCAGGTGGTAATGCAGGCCAGTGTGTGTGTGTGTGTGTGTGTGTGTGTGTGTGTGTGTGTGTGTGTGTGTGTGTGGGACTACCAGGTGGTGTAAGTCAGTGCTTCTATGCAGCTGGTGGTACCAGCTCTGACATCAGGTGTTGGAGATGGCCACTATTAAGAACCAAGTGACTGTCAGTGGTGTAGGCTGGCGTAAGAGGCCAAGTTGATGGTCCACGCAAGTGGCAGTGCAGGCTGCTATGTGGGGCTAGGTGGTGGTGCAGGCTGCTATGTGGGGCTAGGTGGTGGTGCAGGCTGCTATGTGGGGCTAGGTGGTGGTGGAGGCTGCTATGTAGGGCTAGGTGGTGGTGCAGGCTGCTATGTGGGGCTAGGTGGTGGTGCAGGCTGCTATGTAGGGCTAGGTGGTGGTGCAGGCCAGTGTGTGTCGGGGCAGATGGAGGTAGCGCAGGATGCTGTGTGGGGCCCAGATAGTGGTGGTGGTGGTGGTGGTGGTGGTGGAGACCGTTGTGTGGAACTAGGTGGAGGTGGTGGCGGCGCAGGCCGCTGACTAGGGGTCAGAGGGTGGTGGTGGCAGCGCAGGCCGCTATGTGAGGCCAGATGGTGATGGTATTACCGCTGCAGGCCGCTATGCGAGGCCAGATGGTGATGGTGCTACCCGCTGCAGGCCACTGTGTGAGAGAGCCAGGTGGGGCGGGCCGCTTTGAGGAGGGCAGCAGCAAGCAGCAGACCCGGCCAGCACAGCACAGCTGGATAAGACAGCCTGTGTGTGTCGCCAGGAGGACAGCTGCTGCAGGAGCAGGTGGTTAGTGTGCGTGGCCGAGGAGAACACCAAGGGCTCCATTACCTGCTCATATAATTTGTCTCCATAGTCGTAACGACCGACGTCTTCGCCACTCTGGGGGGGGAATAAATTTTGAACCCGTTTTACATGCCTGCTTTCGTGATATTACCACCACCTACCACAATAGCCTTCGCCCCTTAGCAAGACCATTAAGAAAAATGAAAATGCGTGTGTAAAAAACGAAAATGCGTGTGTAAAAAACGAAAATGCGTGTGTAAAAAAGGAAACTCGAGCACACCGTACTGCGTGGGGGAGACTTCGATGCGTCAGTAGATAGCGAGCTCTGGCCACTTGAGGGAGGGTGTTGCCGGGGTGTCGCCCTCTCCCGCCGCTGCATTTGGAGGTCGACCTTGAAGGAAGGAGGACTTCGGGGAACCTGAACGAGACGTGGGCGTGTCAAGGGGCGTTTTATCACGCTCCTTAATGCCGTGATCACGCCACTATCGGGCGATATCGGGCGATAACCGGGGGGGGGGGGGAGAGATTAATGGCGATCAGTTTCTATTATTGCCAATCTCGGTTCGACTCTTGACAAGGCGTTCGGAGTGGGTTGGCAAGGGTGGGGTGTTGTTGTCTGTCATTTGATTCCTCGTTGGAATTGGATCTTGGGTAATTACTCCTCGCTCTGGTAAACACAAGTCAACGGCTCCACTTCTCTCTGCCATTCAGTAATATTTCAACCGTAAACGGTGCGAGGGGGGAAAAAAATGCTACAGAGCGTTATACATTATGTGCTCGTGACGATGTTATTATTTTTAGATTAGTCTATTTAACTTTGGAATTGGGGTAATTACCTCTCAGCCCCGCTGGGCACGACGACGATGCGAACTTTTCGAAGTCGATGTACGGGTTCGAACTTTGAGGTCGATGGTTCGAACTTTGAGGTCGATATATGGGTTCGAACTATGAGGTTGATGGGTCGAACTTTGAGGTCGATGTACGGGTTCGAACTATGAGGTCGATGGTTCGAACTTTGAGGTCGATGGTTCGAACTTTGAGGTTGATGTAAGGGTTCGAACTTTGAGGTCGATGTACGGGTTCGAACTATGAGGTCGATGGTCCGAAGAACCTTGAGGGACGACTGACTGTAAGCACGACGATCAGACCCTTGAGTAAGACGTTAGGAACCTTGAACACGACTGCACGACCCTCAAAGGGGAGGGGGGCATGCCGTCGTGCTCAAGGGGCCTTAACGTCGTCGTGATCAACGGGCTGTAAAGTCGTGCTCATAGGGCCGTAACGTCGCGCTTAAGGGCCGTAACGACATGGTCAACGGCTGTAACGTCGTGCTCAAGGGATCAAGCCTCAGATTAAGAGAAACGCCTCTTAACACATCAACTGGGAGAGGATCTTCCTCAGGAGGAAAGAAGAGAGTAATGGCTTTCGTTGGTCGTTAGAATGATACATATGAGCGAGCATCTGACTACAACATGTCCTCTTTGCGCAGAAAAAAAAGTCTGTGAAAACAACATTAAAGTCAGTCATATTTTTTTTTGGGGGGGGACTTAAGAATCCACAGAAGAGGTTCGAGAATCTCACTAGGACGTCGGCGGACACTACGGAGGCGCAAGAGTGGCGATGTCCGTAGTGGAGATGGTCGTGGCAAGAGATACCGATGAGGTGAGCTGATGAAGATATGATGACGTCCACGACAGACATCGGTGACTCGGAGAAATGATGAGGGCGGTGGCGGAGCTGACGGGGGTGTCACTAATCATGATAATTGTGATATTAAGAACAATAAGGACGACTAATGGGCCACCGGCAGCGAGAGGACGTCCATACATCACATGATGAGAGTAATTACAGACACAGGGAGGGAGAGGGAGGGAGGAGGAGGGAGGGAGGAGGAGGTGGGAGGAAAGGGGTTTGGTCGGCTGGAGCAACAATCCCCAGGAGGTGTCAGATGCCTGGTAATGATGACAGATGGAGGCAAGGTGTCTCCACTAGAAGGCAGCTCAGGGCCCTGAGGTACCCCTCTCGCCCTCCCTGACAGCCTGACTGCCCACCACAACCATCAACTTCCCCCGAGACCTACTGCTTCCGCTCTCCCCCACACCCGCGCTCAGACACACAATGAAAAAAAAAATTATTTAGAAGGAAGCCAATTAGGACGATTCCGCAATTAATGATTCGCCTTGGTATAACGAGCCTTTCTGCTTGCCTACCTGCCTGTCTGCCTGTTAAGGTGCAACACGCCCACCGCGCCCGCACACGCCTGCCCCACGCCCCGCGCCTCTCCTTCCCACCCACATTCAACGCGCCCTCGAACGGCCAGCGCCTAACGGCCACGCCCCACCGTTGCTGCTACTGCCGCTGTTGTCCTTGTTGCTCATGCTGCTGCCGCTGCTGCTGCTACCACTTCTGGCCTTCCCCCACGCAACTGTTTTTCCTATCAATTCTTCTACTGTGACTACGGCAGATGGTCGAGCTGCTGTTGCTGTTACTACTCCTGCTTCCGCTACTGCTACGACTGCTGCTTCTGCTGCTGTTGCTGCTGCTACATCTGCTGCTGTTGCTGCGACAGCTGCTGCTGCCGCTGCTGCTGTCGTTGTTCTCTAGCCTCACGTGGTACCGCACCGTCTGCCTACCATCCCATCCCTCATACGTCGGCGCTGTTCAGCTGAATTACCCAAGCGTCGGTCCCGGTACGTCCGTCCTGGTCTGTCACTAACTTGTGGCCGTACGCCTCCCTCGTCTGCTGCATTCCTCAACTGCTGCACCACCTAGGGTCCTGCAGCTGCTACTACACACACACACACACACACACACACACACACACACACACACACACACACACACACAACACATCTCTCTGCTGCCATCGCCTCTAGCTGCCTGTTGGCCATTTCCCGTACTTATCCTGAGTGATCGCCGTCCTCTGCAACACATTATCAGCCGTGTAACAGTAACCAGTGGTGGTGAGGGGGCACCCAGTCAAAGGGAGGTCTTACTACCCGCCTTGAAGAACGCCAGTGTTTACTGCACTAATTAACCCCCACAACAATTAATGTTTCTAAGTTAAGAGATTACCTGGAGGCTTTCCAGTTAATCATGCTGAGCGGGAAATGAAGTATACCATCTATCTATTTATTATAATGAACGTAAGCATCTCATGGAACCCTGAATTTGTCTTTTAAAAGGTAACCCTGTATATATATATATATATATATATATATATATATATATATATATATATATATATATATATATATCCCTTCTGTGCCTAGTTAATTTGTCAATATCTGCCGGACAGTAATTACTCTATTTGAGTTCAACGAAGAGAAAACCATAAACCAAGGTCATTATTTACTTAAACACTGACCGGACCTTTCCCCTTCATCCCCCTCCCGGGTAGACAAGACGCAGGTAATTGGTTCTGGGGCTGTAACAAAGTACCTGGCAAAATAACGGGGTTACAAATGGGTCCCCTTCGTGGCCGTGTCATTTGCCTACGCGGGGTCGAAATGAAGACCTCTCGCCTCCTGATGCCTGGCTGTCCCCGTGCCTCCCTCCCTGCATGGCAGCCGCCACTGGCATCTACTTCCAGCCTAATAGATCATACATTTTCGTTCATTGAATAATCACTCCGGGACCATTTCTGTAAAGGCTCCTGTGGCATGAGGCAGCATTATTTCGACAGCAGAGGAAACGATGAGGAAACAACCCGAGCGAATGTAAAATCAGTGAGGGATGGGCCGCACTGGTGAAAAAAGGAGGAGCCAACATGAGTATTACGTGGCAGGCAACAGGCTGCTGGAACCTGCACGTGAGCTGACGTCGTCGCTAACCTGAGGAGAACGATTGAGAAAACATTGTTTTCTTTCTTACTAGCAAACAGGAGAACTCCACTCAAGGACATGGAGAAGGAAACGTTCGGCTCTTCGTATCTTATATTATAAGACAAAAGTATGAAATGGTTCAAGATCTTTGGTGGCCGCACTTGGAGAAGCACAAAGAATTATTAGAGAAGGTCCAGAGGAGGACAACAAACATGTAAAGACCAGAGGTCCTAAATGTGTCCACCATGGAAGAAAGAAGAGTGAGGGGTCGCTAGATCACATTCTCTAAGCTTTCAAAACAGCTTGATGACGAAGACAATAAACAGATCTCCAAAAGATGCAAGGCCAGAACAATCAGAGGCCATAACACAACCTTAACTAGCAAAGTTGTAAGAAAAGATATAGAAAAAAATGTACCTGAAGAGCAGACAGAAGTTAAGAAACCTGTATGACAGTAGTAAGAAATGAAAGAGATGGAGCCCCATCTGTGTAAAACTCCCCCCCCCCCCCATACAGTTACTACAAAGAGGCAATTACACACACAAAGACACACACATACACACCCACACACACACAGCTACCTATTCATCTATGTATCTATCTATCAATCTATCTATCTATTTGTCTATCTATCTACCTATACATATATGCATGTGTGTGTGTGTGTGTGTGTGTGTGTGTGTGTGTGTGTGTGTGTGTGTGTGTGTGTGTGTGTGTGTGTGTGTATAATTACCCTAGGACCTTCTCTTGAAGAATTCAGGGTCTACCCCAGAATCACTTCACCAGGAGCTCCAGCAGTTTCAAGGGTGTGCTATACTTATCAACAGAGACAGCTGAGACTCCTTTGAAGCTCAAAGCTTTGTTGTTATGGACGATGATACAGCCCCCTCGCTAAAGGTGTCTTTTCATTGGCTGTGTAACCTCAGGCAGGCGGAGCCCGGTACACCCAGTATGAATACACTCTCTTTATTTATATACATGCTTGCCATTTTCCGTTTGATGGAAACAACGTCAAGAACAGATGACAGTGCCTTAGAGAGGGAAATTCCTCGCTTGGCTCCTTGCTCTGTTCCTGCTTTTGGGAAGTAATACAGGAAGGTAGGATTTCCAGCCATCAGCTCCCGTCTCTCTTAGTCGCCTACGACACGCAGGGAATACGTGGGCAGTATTCTTTCTCCTTTATCCCCAGGAATATTCCACATCGTTCCAATTCACCCTATCCCGTGCACGCCTTTCACCCTCCTGCACGTTCAGACACCCGATTGTTGCAAATCTTTTTCACTCTATCCTTCCATCTTCAGTTTGATCTCCCCGTTCTCCTTGTTCCCTCTACTTCTGATATATATGTCTTCTTTGTCAACCTTTCCTCACTCATTCTCGCCACATGTTCAAACCATTTCAGCCCACCCTCTTCAGCTCTCTCAACCGCACTCTTTTCATTAACACACCCTCTCTTACTCTTTCGTTACTTACGGGATCAAACCATCTCACACCACATATTTTCCCCAAATATTCATTTCATTTCCAACACATACTCCTCCGCACGTCCGTATAATAATGTTAGGACTACTATACCTTTAAACATACCTAATTTCGCCCCCGTAAATAACGAACCTTCTTTCCACGCATTCTTCAGTGCTACCGGAAAGGTCGCCCCCTAACCCACCATATGACACATTTCCGTTTCCATGGTCCCATCCGCTGCCAAGTCCACTCCCAAGTATCTAAAACATTTCACTTCCCCAACTTTTCTGCATTCAAACACACATCCCAGCTAACCTGTCCCTATACATATATATATATATATATATATATATATATATATATATATATATATATATATATATAGTTCCAACAATATTACACGGCTGCGAGACATGGTCTATAGATAGAGTTGTACGGAGGAGTGTGGATGTATTGGAAATGAAATGTTTGAGGACAATATGTGGTGTGAT
>NC_092224.1:88523783-88536283 GCF_036320965.1 Panulirus ornatus
GGTGATTAAGTATATTATATATATATATATATATATATATATATATATATATATATATATATATATATATATATATATATATATATATATATATATTTGTCTTTCTTTCATACTATTCGCCATTTACCGCGTTAGCGAGGTAGCGTTAAGAACAGAGGACTGAGCCTTTGAGGGAATATCCTCACCTGGCCCCCCATCTCTGTTCCTTCTTTTGGATAATTGAAAAAAAAAAAACGAGAGGGGAGGATTTCCAGCCAGCCGCTCCCTCCCCTTTTAGTCGCCTTCTACGACACGCAGGGAATACGTGGGAAGTATTCTTTTTCCCCTATCCCCAAGGATATATATATATATATATATATATATATATATATATATATATATATATATATATATATATATATATATATATATATTCGCCATTTCCCGCGTTAGCGAGGTAGCGTTAAGAACAGAGGACTGAGCCTTAGTCCTCTGTTCCTTCTTTTGGAACAAATAGATTAAGATTCAAGTGCAAAACACTGCCATTCAACTTTAACGCAGCTGTCCATTCTTTCTCCAACCAAGCCCTTCAACAACAGCCAGCCGTCTTAGCTCCAACCCAGCAGCGTCAGTCACCTCAGTAACTCACGCTCCACCAGCAACCTTCCCAAACCGTCCCAGTTTCTACCATGATTATAGATTAAGATTACTCCTAACCTCGTCGTCGACCATCAGGTCTCCGGTTATCTGTCCGTGCCATGTACTCCATGTATGACTTCCTCCACATCCCCCCCACCTTCTCCTCCATAAGTATCCCTCCTCCGAGACCCGTCTTAGACCCCTCAGACCCCTCCTAAACTTCTCCAGGTCCTCAAACATCCTCCCTTGCACCCCTTCAACTTCCCCCAGCTAACGGAGGTATATATATTCAGGCACCTACACCCTTCCCAGCCATCCACAGCCTTCCCAGCCATCCTTAAACTTCTTAACTAACCTATCAATTCCTAAGCCACATCAGCTCCCTTAACCAGCCGGCCACTTCCTCCTCTCCTAATCCACCTACAGCCATCTGGAACTCCTGCCCACACTCCCGCTCTTCCAGGCGAGGCGAAGATGGTAGAGGCGGGGACCCTCACACCGCCCACCTGTCACATCCCGTCCAGACACACACACACACTCCCACCCTGGATCACTTAACACCCAACCTGTGAAGCCTCTCCTGCTGCTGAGGTCATCTGGTTCCCACCAGCAGTACAGGCAATGTTCCTCCTCACACCATACCGTGTGGGCAGGGAAATGAACCGACCTCAACTGACCCGTACGGGAGGCTAGAAGGGCGTTTGACAAACCTTCTCTCGGTGTATACAAGAAGCTTGGTGTTGGGCAAGGGAGAGTTTCGCCCTAAATGGCACACTTGTACCTTGTTCTTGCACACTTCTCTTGACCTTGTCTCCATCTTCCCCTCGAGGTCGACCACATTACTGCCGACCTACTCAGCCAAACCGCTTAGTAATGACGCAGTTATTCTTGTAGCTTAAAACGTACTTCAGTAAGCATCGCCCATTTTATAAAGCTATGGTGTAAGTCAGGTGACCCAGACCTTTGGGCAACTCGAATATTTTCGAGAAGTCCCAATGAGGATCTCTGTCATAAAAGGGAATCTGCAGTCACTCATACAACTCGCCCAAGTACCCCCCAGCCATGCTGCTATAGCAACCAAGGGATCATCTGCCACCCGTCCTGTATAGCCATACGATATCATTTCGTCCACACACACACACACACACACACACCTCACTAAAGCTTTCTTCTCACTCCTTGCACCCACCATCATTCAGCGGCGTATCGACTCCCCTGATCATGTCTATAGGACGTAGGTTATCCACACCTACTGACTCTTAACATGCAAGCTTCTTCAACACGTTACACTTGGGTTCTTCCCACACTTACCACAGCTTTCAGTGTCATTCTAAATTTCCACCTTAACGTGACTGATCGGTTCGTGCCGCCGTCAGCGGCTAGTCTATTGTGCCGCTCAAGCTCATCCTGTGAACAGTGGCTATGGGTCTCTGTCAGTCCCCAGATGATACAGGAACTTACAAAGCTAATCCGTAATAACAGTTCCCAATCTTTCGTAGAGTTGATCTATGAACTAGATTCAAAAAGTGGATGGAATTTAGAATTTTCATGTATCTTATTACTAACAAATACGGTGTTGTGCCATTTCTTACAAGGTTGGTCTAGACCCATCCCCGACTCCTCTCTTGTAGATCATTAACTCCGAAACATCTACGATCATGAATCACTTCTCAAGTTCTTCAACTGAGAATACTATAGCAACGTGACACGCCATCTCTTCCAAAAAGAAGAACTTTCCTCTTTCTCAATTTTGCATTCGGTATTCTCCTGCTACATGCAGTTGCATCATCAAGTTGACTCAATATTCTATGCAACTCTTCCAGCAGAGTCCCCCATACAGTAACAGTGGAAGCCTCCATTCCACCACACTATAATTCAGCCATACACCCACAACCGTCCCATCTTACCGTAATAGTAAGCTACACCTCATCCACGATATAAACAGACGTCCACAGCATCATCACACAGCGCTGATGTTCTCCCACATACACTTCAAACCGTGTGCACACCACACCATCTCCTGCCACACAGCCATTACCGCCATGATATTAATTCTTAAGCATTCCCAGCAACACCTGTGCTACAGTACCTGGTGATGTATTCCACGTCTAGCTCTTTCCTTCCGAAACTCAAGCTGTGGAACCCTCGGGGCTAATTTTCCCCCGCCGGCTCGACTAGAACACATGTAGTCTTCCTTCGAAAGGTCACATTCCAACATTATCAGAGGAATGGGTTCACGAAACTGCCCTAAATCCAGAGGTGAGGAACTTACTTACACGCTTTCCCCTCAGCACAAACTCGGTCCTGGGAATCAGCTGGGAGGATCACTCTCGTTCTCCAGCCAGACAGAAGTCTCAAAAAAATAAAAGTCTGGGAGTTTTGGACATCTCTTCATGGGCCTAGGCGCGGAGGGAGGGGGGGGTTGTGTGTGTGTGTGTGTGTGTTTGCCGTCACCCGAGCTCATTTCCAGGTACTTCCTGATCGGTGTGGTTCCTCTCGTGTCGTGAGTTTAGGACCTCATCATTCTTTTATCGGACGCTCAGTCAACTTCCTCAAGTTGATGGCGGAGTCTTCCTGAGGAACTGCTGCGTCATGTACACGGATATGCGAGCAGGGGGGCTCTCCTGCTTTTGGGCATGTCTCCTTAAAGAGCAGCTGGCTTCTATTATGTCGAACACCATGTGCTCTTACTACACACACACACACACACACACACACACACACACAAACATACATACACACACACACACATAACACACACACACACACACACACACACACACACACACATATATATATATATATATATATATATATATATATATATATATATATATATATATATATATATGTATGTATATATATGGGAAAGGATCACAATTTTGGGCGTGATCAAGTATATTCCTACGAGTCCACGGGGAAATGAAACACGATATGTTCCTAAGTGCATTTTTCGTGCAATGATCACATCATCAGGGGTGATACAAGAGTTAATATGTCAGTTAATATACAACGAAGAGACGTAGCTAGGACGCCATTTGGTGAACAAGTGACAGTCATTTGTTTACCATATGGCGTCCTAGCTACGTCTCTTCGTTGTATATCAAATGACTGTTACATTCATCTCTTGTGTCTCCCCTGATGATGTGATAATTACACGAAAGTGCACTTGGGAACTTCTCGTGTTTCATTTCCCCGTGGACTCATAAGATTTTATATATATATATATATATATATATATATATATATGTATATATATATATATATATATATATATATATATATATATATATATATATATATATATATATATATAGATCACGCACACCACTGTGAAATAACACGACAGGCATTGCCGCCCGATCAACTTGGTCTTCAATACCACCCCACCAGACATACACCCATCAGAAACTACACTCCCCAGACAAACACGAACCACACTTTTTCAACAAATCCCACGGCCCTCCACTCCCAAGGTACAACTACCATACCCGATGAACCGACTACTTACCATGTATCTGCCTTGAGCTCTGCACACACACACACACACACACACACACACACACACACACAACTTCACTACACTATATAGCCTCCGGTCCCGACCGGGTTTATAATTCGAAGATATATTGACAAATTGACAGACTTGTCAGAGATGTGGTAAACAAACTTTTTCAACAACATAAACTGCTAGTTAAGCCATTATCATGAGAAGAAAATCATTTCGCGGCAATAATTACCGATGACCTAAAACGCGCAAAATAATGCCAAGTTTCAGATCATAAAGATGACGGCACTTTAGGCTTAATAGCTAGAAATGTTGCATATGATACCAAAGACTCGAAACTTGCCCTTTACAACGCCTTAGGCCTTAAGATCACACTTACAATATACGCTGCTCACTTATCACTAAGTTTCATCAAAGACGAAGAAAAAGTAGAGCGCACACAGAGACGGGCAACAACACTAATTCTCTTGCAGGGAAATCAAATTTATGAGGGGAAAAACTGCTCGTGGAAATCTGAAAATCATTTCCTCCATAAATACTGTAGACGAAGGCGGAGGAGATTTAACAGAAGCGTTCAGACAACTTGATAATCACAATCATATAACTCACGATAATCTCTTCACATTAGGAAGCGATACTATAACCCGGGTATAATGGAATGAAATTATAGGAGATGTAAGAAACGCGAGTAAATGTTAATCTTAAGCAAAAAAGTTATATAGAAGACTGCTATAACCTACCATCGGGTATTGTCAAGGTGATGACCACCAATACATTATAATCACTGCTTGACAGACACTTTAGTGATGCTAATTACCAGTGAATTTGCTGGTTCAAGAATGACAATGTAATGTGCACGTGTATCAGCTCTTTTTCACATTAAAATCTAGTGTATCCGGGAGCCAAATAAGACCAAGATATGTTTTCCATTCATCCTGTCCTATAAAATCCTCATGTCAGTATACTTTATAGTGATGTGCCGGACGGAGCGGTGGAAAGGGAGAAGCCTTCTGCTGTACTATCCTGTCTCCATCTATAGTGGTGAGTGGGGAGGAGCCTTCTGTTTTACTATCCTGTCTCCATCTATAGTGGTGGGTGGGGAGGAGCCTTCTGCTATACTATCCTGTCTCCATCTACAGTGGTAGGTGGGGAGGAGGCTTCTGCTTTACTAACCTATTTCTTTCTATAGTAGTGAGGTGAGCCTTCCACTTTTCTATCATGCCTTTATCTATACAGATTAGGAATGATGTATATTTTCACTATCCTGTAGCACATAACCTCGCCATAGTCCATCAGGTCTTCCCACGTACACCCACGTACCTCCCACTGACAACACCACTACTACCACACCACAACCGTCACAAGAACCACACACACACACACACACACACACACACACACTACCATTAAAGGAACACCTGTGTCACCCCACCACCACCACCACCACCACATACCGTGACGCCAGCACCACACAGCCTCGAGGGAGGAGAGGAAGTGCCGCAAGCCACGCATCCTGACATCCTGCCGCCCCGGCCACATCCTGAGTGGTTCCCGGCGAGCTCCTCCTTGACCCCTGCAGCTCAGCTCTCCCGCTGCCGCTTCCCACCTTCCTGCCAGGCAAGCGGGTCCTCCTCCTCCTCTCCTCCCCCAGGTGCGTTCCTACAGGCCCTCTCCCTCACGGCTCGGACGAGGCCTACCATTGGTGGTGGTGGTGGTTGTAGTGGTGGTGGAGGTGGTGGTGGATGTGGTGGTTGTGGTGGTGGACGTGGTGATGGAGGTGGTGGTGGACGTGGTGGTGGATGTGGTGATGGACGTGATGGTGAATGTGGTGGTGAACGTGGTGGTGAAGGTGGAGGTGGTGTTTGTGGTGGTGGTAGTGGTGGTGGATGTGGCGGTGGTGGATGTGGTAGAGATGGTGGTGGTATAGATTGTCCTGCTGGAGAATTATCTTTAACCCCTTGAGACGGAGGTACGACCCTTGACAATGACAGGCCCTTCCTCCTCCTCCTCCCCTCCCCACCGTCTTCAGACGACCCATAAGCACGACACCTCGACCCCCTGAAGATGATCGCGCGATCCTTACGCATTACAGTTTCGACCTTTGCACACGACGGTGCGATCCTTAAGGGCGCCGATACGACTATCACACAAGGTAGGCCCCCTAGCCTTTGACCTGACCCTTACGGATCAGGTCAAAGGCCAGACCACCAAATCTAAGGTTCTCATCACCGTGTTCATGAGGTTAAGTGCAAGAAACCCCGTGCTTGGTCCTGGCCAGTGGTGGAAGGTGAGACATAATGATAATGATAATGATGATAATGATAATAATAATGATAACAACAACAATAATAATAATAATAATAATAATAATAATGATAATAATAATAATAATAATGATAATAATAATAATAATAATAATAATAACAATAACGATGATGATATTAAAAATGATAATAATAATAATGATAATGATAATAATAATGATGATAATGATAATGATGATAATAATAATAATAATAATGATAAAAATAATGAAATAATAATAATGAAAATAAAAATGATAATGATAACAACAATGATAATCATAATGATAATTATGATAATTATAATGATATTTACTAATATGATGAAAATAAGAATAAAAATGATAATGGTAATACTACTACTATTATCTTCGTCTCTGGTACCAAACTCACCACATATCCCAGCTACTTCCCTGGCGGGATCATGCACATATGTAGAGTGCTTGAGACCAGTGGTCACGTCATAACCTACACATTACACGTATTCTTCATGCACACATAACTCCGCCAATGAGAATCGAACTGTCTTCGGTACGGCGAGAGACGAGCGCGCTACAACTGGGCCACCGAGTGTCAGGTAACGCACCTCCACGTCTGCTGCGTCCGTTTGGAGGATCCTTACAGAAATACCACGTAGAAGGTCAAGATATGCTCGTGGATCCTACTGTTGAGACCAACTCTGTACGATTCATCTGCGCGGGGAGATATTCCATAATAGTTTAATAGGTTAAATCTATAATAGAACTGTCTTCATTTCTATCTTTGGTTTCATATGTGTACCTATATGCGGGCCAACAGCTTCACTGCTGTAATGGCTATGTGTTGTTGCTGTTGTTGTTGTATTACTTGTTATTAACTGCAGCTAAATATTTGTTTTCTGTTCACTGGAATACTCGTAATGACCGTTGTTCTTTCAACTGATGCTACCTTATGTTTCTATAACGAACTGGTTGTTGATATTTTGTCTATTTTTGTTGTTGTCGTTGTTGTACCTCAATTCTTTTTGTCGTTGTTGTACCTCAACTGTCTTTACGTCTGTCGTCGTTTTCTATCGTTCTGCTACTTCCCAGGATTCTGTCATACCTCTCACACCCTTCCTCCTTTCACCATCAACGGTTTCCTTTCTTCAATGCAGAGCCAGATGTCCTCACAGGGTCAAGACTCAACGCAGCGATCCTCCACCTCCTTCAGATCTGCTCCACTGTCTCTCACTCGACCCGCATCTCACCTCAACACAACTTCCTCTTTTGAAGACTCAAGACCTGGGCAGGGTATCTCACTGGGAGAGACAGAACCTGGTTAAGTCCAACTCCTACACAACCCATCTTCTACTCATGATTCTCTCTCTCTCTCTCTCTCTCTCTCTCTCTCTCTCTCTCTCTCTCTCTCTCTCTCTCTCTCTCTCTCTCTCTCTCTCAAATCCCTGATAATTTCCCATCACAATGCTCAACCAACATGCTTGGTATCACTGTAGAATCTATCTTAAAAACCACATTAGGCAAATAGCTAAATCTGCTTCTTCTAAGAAACTAGGAGTCCTGTCTGGATGCCGAAATTCCTTCTGAACAGTTGCTCCTTTTATATAAAGGATCAAACCGTCCTTGTATAGAGTTCTGCTCTCACATGTGGGATGGTATCTCGTTTTGTAGCCTTTCTTGACAGAGACGATCAGACCATCAGGTCTCTGTGCATCCCCTCTCCAAGGACCATGAGGTCTTTGTGAATCCCACGAGGTCTTTGTGAATCCTCCCCTCTGCAGGGACCATCAGGATAAACTAAGAAGGTTTGGGGTTCCCCCAAACGTGCCTCATTTTGATCATCCATGCTGTCTTCGCCGTCGATACAAATACCCAATGAGACGAAGACGTTATGTGTAATCGTGTTTTACAGAACATAACACTGGCACGTTACTTCCAGGTTGTATCAACGAAGGAAGATGAACATCTAGGGTTGTGTGTGACCCGCACCTGGCTCGTGCATGACCATCCTACTTCCAGGGGTCGTATGATACCAAGGGAAACAATTAACAACACAATCTTAACCAACGAGATAATTACAAGCACTTGCAGTCTAACATGATAATAATAATAATAGTAATAATAATAATAATGATGATAATAATAATAATAAGGATGATAATAATAATAATAAGGATAATGATAATAATAATAATAATAATAATAATAATAATAATAATAATAATGATAATAATGATAATAATAATAATAATAATAATGATAATAATAATGATAATAACAATAATAACAATAATAATAATAATAATAATAATAATAATAATAATAATAATAACAATAATGATGATAATAAAAATGATAATAATAATAATGATAATAATAATAATAATGATGATGATAATGATGATAATAATAATAATGATAAAAATAAAGAAATAATAATGATGAAAATAAAAATGATAATGATAACAACAATGATAATCATAATGATAATAATGACAAATATAATGAGATTTACTAATATGATAAAAATAAGAATAAAATAATAATAGTAATACTACTACTACTACTACTACTAATACTACTACTACTACCACTACTACTACTACTCCTACTACTACTAATACTACTACTACCACTACTACTACTACTCCTACTACTACTAATACTACTACTACCACTACTACTACTACTCCTACTACTACTACTACTACTACTACCACTACTACTACTACTCCTACTACTACTAATACTACTACTACCACTACTACTACTACTCCTACTACTACTAATACTACTACTACCACTACTACTACTACTCCTACTACTACTAATACTACTACTACCACTACTACTACTACTCCTACTACTACTAATACTACTACTACCACTACTACTACTACTCCTACTACTACTAATACTACTACTACCACTACTACTACTACTCCTACTACTACTAATACTACTACTACCACTACTACTACTACTCCTACTACTACTAATACTACTACTACCACTACTACTACTACTCCTACTACTACTAATACTACTACTACCACTACTACTACTACTCCTACTACTACTAATACTACTACTACCACTACTACTACTACTCCTACTACTACTAATACTACTACTACCACTACTACTACTACTCCTACTACTACTAATACTACTACTACCACTACTACTACTACTCCTACTACTACTAATACTACTACTACCACTACTACTACTACTCCTACTACTACTAATACTACTACTACCACTACTACTACTACTCCTACTACTACTAATACTACTACTACCACTACTACTACTACTCCTACTACTACTATTACTACTACTACCACTACTACTACTACTACTACTACTACTACTACTACTACTACCACTACTACTACTACTCCTACTACTACTATTACTACTACTACTACTACTACTACTACTCCTACTACTACTACTACTATAAACAGCTAGGGAGCCACAGCACCAACGCAACATGTATGTGATACACGACTCTGACCCACACCAACCTCTCTTGTATAACCTTTTTATCACCCATGTATGGCCTTATACCTTATCATTATCATATCTATTACGTCCGGTAGACTGACACCCACGGACGAGTTGGAAAGATTAATGATAACGGATTAATTATTAGAAGAATAAGTACTTATGTGGTCTCATGTCTCGCAGCGAATTAAAAGTCACCAAGGATATGTGGTGTAGCATACTGATATGCAAGAGTTCAGATACAATATATCTAATTTTCCCCTAAAACACATATATTGTAAATGTTAACTTCATATCATCCAACACTCCTAAGTAATGTGACCTGGGGGGGGGGAAAAAAAATCATCTTAGCATTTCCTAATATGCAAATTGATGCAATCATGGCCACACATAGTGAAATTATACATCTTTGAATATGTGTTGTTCATGAGGTATGTTGTTCATGAGGTATGTTGTTCATGAAGTATGTTCATGAGGTATGTTGTTCATGAGGTATGTTGTTCATGAGGTATGTTCATGAGGTATGTTGTTTATGAGATATGTTCATGAGGTATGTTGTTCATGAGGTATGTTGTTCATGAGGTATGTTGTTCATGAGGTATGTTGTTCATGAGGTATGCTGTGCATGAGGTATGTTGTTCATGAGGTATGTTGTTCATGAGGTATGTTGTTCATGAGGTACCGTGCAGACAAGAATGTGTCCGCACAAAGACGAAAAGACAGGCAAACACAGGAGCGACGGCATCATGTCTCCGCCCACATACGCTGTGTCTCATTGTGGGACACAACCACCACATGTATAGGTGAATCCATACCACACATACGTCACTGAGTAGAGAGAGAGAGAGAGAGAGAGAGAGAGAGAGAGAGAGAGAGAGAGAGAGAGAGAGAGAGAGAGAGAGAGAGAGAGAGAGAGCTGCGAGCACAATTGTAATGCAACTGCCTGTAATGCAATTACCTACTTGCATACTGTACGGGAAGAGCGTTTTTCACTCTCACTGGGGGAACCCTCGTCTCCTGATCTCTACCATCCATCATTCAGCTTTCTCAAGACGTCTGTGACCTGACCAAAAACTCACAGCATCATGGTCCAGTTTCATCCACTCCTCTGCCACGAAGTGCCTCTCAAACATCCGTGCCCACTAGAGTCTGGCTTGAATCCCATCTGATGTCCTGTGGTTGCTCTATCCTTGCATCATCTTTTCATCGAGGGACAATTCTTCACCGTATACGTCATCCAGCGAGTTCAGATATTCAGAGGCTGTGATCAGGTCACCCCTCACTCTTCTTTCTTCCGTGGTGGTCACATTTAAGGGTCTCTCTCACCACCCCCTTCCTTTGTCACACTGCTCTCCAACCTGTGGTACCCATCTTTGTTGCCCATCCTCCTCTGAGCACTTCCGTATTCCCCTTTTTTCTTTCTTTCTGCATCTCTAAGCACGGTGATCAAACCTGAGCAGCATTACCTAAGTGACGCCAAACGTAGGAAGTGAACAGCAGGTTGAATATTTCTTTTCCCATGCACTTCAACACGATTCTTGGTGGTATTTAACAGCAGACAGTCTGTCGCCCTATGTCATTCTCCTGATATGGGACTCTCTCCTCTCTCTGGCGACAAGTGAGCCACGATGAGGTCGACTCCCTCCCCAAGTCGTCCTTACCACCACACACAAACCAACATTCCTGCAACTTATTTCCTGTTGGAGGACTGTGTCCCGTCCTCAGTACTCTACATAACCTGGGGGTCATATGTGTCGTGTGTCTGTCTGTGCGTACTTTTGTGTCTGTACGCGCACTGGTAAGATTAAGTCATCGTCTCTCTCTCTCTCTCTCTCTCTCTCTCTCTCTCTCTCTCTCTCTCTCTCTCTCTCTCTCTCTCTCTCTCTCAGCATGCGTTTGTAAACCCATGATCTGTACCGTTAATGATTTTTTTTTTTTTACATTTATAATTAAGGTTTACGTACCACCCAGTGCAGTGTACAGTCACGGTAAACATGTATTTTTCAGTAGCATTAAAGTTCTTATAATATATCACTTTGTCCGCTTTCCAAGACCTTCTCAGTAGCTTCACAGTACATGAAAGTTTACCTGACGTCATAAGTGATGGCTAGCTAGCTAGATAGATGGATGGACAGATAGATAGATAGACAGATATATATAAATATATATATATATATATATATATATATATATATATGTATATATATATATATATATATATATATATATATATATATATATATATATATATATATATATATATATATATATATATATACAGGTAGATTAGATAAACTGATTTGCAGATGAAAATATAGGAATATACAGAGAGACATATAGATAATAAGACATTAGATAGATAAACAGAGAGATAGACATATAGACATATTGACAGATACGATGATGAAATGTTTATCGGCCACAACAGAATGTAAAGACGGGCAAATAGCAAACGAGTCATGCAGATGTGTATGGTCAGGCAGAATACAGATCTGAAATTAGGCGTGGAGTCCATAAATCACTCAGAACGGGATGTAAAGATGGCATTTCCTCCCACGTGTGTGTCTATGGTGAGGGAGG
>NC_092224.1:88541283-88543783 GCF_036320965.1 Panulirus ornatus
ACAATGATAAACATATAAGAATAAAAAATGAGAATAAAAAAAATAACAGTAAACATATGAGAATAAAAAATAACGGTAAACATATGAGAAAAAATCTATTAATGCATTATTGTTATCATCATTGTTCTTATCGTTATCATCTTAACCAAGGCCCTACACCACGCACGGGCTTTCTAATCTAGGCCTAAAGGCAGCTTCGGCGACATCATATAGCCAGGTTTTTGCTTGGCTCCGTTATATGAAGGTAGAGAGAATGGGTCAAGCTTTGTGTGTGTGTGTGTGTGTGTGTGTAGCATTATGAGATTAGAAATCCCCGTTTTCTATTTACCAACTCTCACTTGTCACTTAAACATCAAGATATATAAAAATAATCCCATACAAACATACTATAAGAATAGTCCCATACAAATATACTGTAAAAATAATGCCATACAAACATGCTACAAGAATAATCCCATGCAAACATACCATAGAAATAATCCCATACAAACAAGAATAATCCTAAATAAAGATACTATACAATTAATCCTATACAAACATACTATACAATTACTCCCATAAATACTATGAAATATTCCAACGTACTATAGAATATTCGCATACAAACATACTATAAAAACTAATCCCATACAAACATATTATATCTCAACATTTCAATAAGAATAATCCCATACAAACACACCATAGAAATAATCCCATACAAACAAGAATAATCCCATATAAACATACTATACAATTAATCCCATACAACCATACTATACAATTAATCACATAAATACTTTAAGATAATCCAACATACTATAGAATATTCGCATACAGACATACTATAAAAAATAATCCCATACAAACATACTATACCTCATCATTTTAAGATTTTTAAGCATTTTCTAGAGGCACTTTAACTAGTATAATACAGAACTTTGACAACTTCTGTCTCCACCCACCACCAAATGATATTAGCATCAATTATAAACTGTTATTCACTAGTTTTGACATGAGTTTCATATCTGTTCTGCCAATATTTGAAAGCAAATTTCATATATTTCATATATATATATATATATATATATATATATATATGTGTGTGTGTGTGTGTGTGTGTGTGTGTTGAGACTTAGCCCAGCACAGAAGTCTGTCTGTCTCCCTGCCATACACCACCAGCCAAAGTGTCCACTCTCGTCCCTTGTTCACCGGACCTTCCACCAATCATGTGGCTCCTCGCCGTTCTGCTGCGTCTGGCGAGGCGATGCCGCCGATGGTCGGCTTTACCACTGCCTCGCCGTCTTTGCCCTGCCCTTCACGTGGCGTGTACCGTCCTGTCGCATCATCCAGGACCTCCGCTCTGTGTGGTACGTGTGGCATATCATCCTCCTTCGTCTGCAGCGTTTCTCCTCGTATGGCCGCGACTCGTCCTGTTTTGTGATGTGACCGAGTCGTTGCGTACGGTCTGTGACACGGTGTTCCGTCTCTGGCGGAGGATCCATAGATGGACGACGCTCACATTGTTGTGCTGTGGTCTTCTGGCCTTGACTGGATAACGTATGCCAACATTTAAGACCAATTACGTCGTCGCTCATGGTCGACACTCTTCATCAGTTCCGTCCCAGACTTCGTCCTTAACGTGCTATGATCGAGAGCTGTGAGGCAATTCTTCTTCCACACACCACCACTGCTCAACATCCAGTATTTTATCTATAGATATCATTATCATCATTATCAATGTTATCAATTATCATTATCATTAGCTTCTTCGAACCGGCCTCGGGCCTAACTAACCTTTGGGATCGGGTCTGAAAGAAAGGTCACAATTTCTACATAATAAATTTCATGTTGGGCAGACTGGTAAGGATCTTTGTATTAGACTTAAGCAACATAATTATAGTATAAGAACGGGACAAGAATCAAATGCCTTGTTTAATCACGTTAAAAACTATGATCATTGTACTGACTGGAGTAATGCCATCTCAGTTATTAACTCTATTACCACGAGAAATATCATTGAATCTTCTATCATCAAATACACAATTATAATCTTAATATTAGTGATGGTCTATACAAATTTGATAACTTTATGGTTGATAAAATCTGTAAAATGATAAGTTTATGATACGCTCGTTGTCTGTCTTGGATAATCGCATGTTTTCCAAATGGCGTCCTAGCTACGTCTCTTCGTTGTATATCAACTGACGGTTATATTTCTCTCTTGTGTCTCCCCTGATGATGTGAGTATTACACGAAAGTGCACTTGGGGACTTCCCGTGTTTCGTTTTCCCCGTGGACTCATAGGAATATCTTGATCACGCGAAAAATTGTGATCCTTTCCAATATACATTTTATATATAAATTTTATAGAGTTGAGCCCAAACCTCCCATTGACACCAAGAATCTTTTAGTTTTCCCTTTTAATAATACTTTCACTTTACTTCCCATGTTGCTTAAATCCTTTAATGTAAATGTTGCCTTCAGTAACAATAATACTATAAGGAATATCCTAATCAGG